>NW_027430038.1:0-1331 GCF_044706935.1 Curcuma longa | reverse complement strand
TGTTGGTGCAAGATGCACTAAGATCTTGCCTAGAGTTTCGATGTTTGACAATACACCTAGGTCTGGTCAGTTTTGACCAAGGGGTGATCCAAACAGGACTTGATGTTTGGATGTGTGGAAGTGAGTAAGAAGATCTAGTCGGTTAGACTAGATAGTGGAAGTCCTAATCTGGAAGATTGGGCAAGGGAAGTCCTGGTGAGAGAAGCTGGGCAAGAGAAAGTCCTAGTTGTAGGCTAGGCAAAGGGAAGTCCTGATTTGGAGGATCAGGCGGAAGTCTTGGCAGAGTCAACGTGCACCAGGCAAAGACCTGGACTTGGTCAGGAGGACCAAGTTGCGGAAGGCTGGACTTGGTCAGGAGGGCCAAGTTACAGCGGAGGACTGGACTGATCAGGAGGATCAGTTGCAGTCAAGTAGAAGAGTGGACTGATCAGGAGGATCAGTTGCGTTCAAGTCCTGGGGGGCAACGACAGAGCCGAGCACAAGTCCAACAAGTCTGGGTGACTTGGTTGGCACAAATTCTCCAGAATGGAGTGGGTTAAACTAACCTAGGATTTCGGGAGAAATCCGAAGTTAGACTCACAAGGTAAAGTTAGGTTTGTTTCTTTGTATGCATGCTTGTTTTGTAGGAACCACAACGCAGGTTAAACTTCAAATGGCTATAACATTTGACTGGGGATGATAATGAGGCAAACTCGGATGCGTTAAAGCTCTAGATACTTACAAAAAAGGTTCGTGGAGTCGACTCAGATTCAGGCTGAGTCGACTCAGAATGCCACTTGAGTCGACTTAGGGCAAGTCGACTCGATAACGATAATGGATCAAGTTTTATCAGCTGGAGTCGACCCAGATGGGCATCTGAGTCGACTCAGGAGGTGTATAAAAGGCCATGAACGTGCAGAAGCAACTCAATTCAAGCCAGAAAACTTCCAACTCATTCTGTGGTGCTGTGAAACGCAAAAGAGGCCAGTTCTTGCAACCGGTGAAGATCCAGAAGGAGTGCGGGGCGCTCAGGACTTCCAGATCGGGCACATGAGTTTGCTTTTAATTTAGTGCATTTAATTTCAATTCTCAAGTTATTGTTTATCGGACTGTAAGACGGGTTTCTCCGCCTCCGAACACCGTTCGGAAAGGAGACCACTAGTGGACGGGCGCCTCCCGTGATTAGGCCTTGGACGTACTAACCCTGGGGGGTTAGGAACCAAGTAAAAATCCGCGTGTCCTTGTGTTTTATTTTAATATCCGCTGCTCAATATTTTATCAGATAAATGAACGATTTCGAAAAAACGATACGCGCTATTCACCCCCCTCTCTAGCGCGTACACGATCCTACA
>NW_027430037.1:0-4045 GCF_044706935.1 Curcuma longa | reverse complement strand
GTTGGAATCGCCCCGGTGCAATGCGCGTGTTCTCACGTTTCGTAAACGTGCGCAGCGAAAATTTATAAATAATTAAAACTAATATTATCACAACACACGCATAGCAAAAGCAGGAAATAACATGTACAAGGCATGACAGGAAATTAAAATTTTTTTGAATAAAATTTATTCTACTTGCACAATTAAAATTTACAGAATAAAGATTATTCTAAACTTGTACCTCGCGATGACGATATCTGAATGTCGTTGAATCAATCGAGCAATCCTCGTCCGAGTCCCGCCTCTACTGGTGATCCACGCCAAGCTCCCGTCTGGACGGCTTCGGAAGCCACGAGTCGCGTCATCGTCTTCGGTACTAGCCGATGATCGATGACGATCGAATCGAGAGAAACCTTGTTCCGGAAACCATGCAACAATGTGTGTCGCGATCGTTCCAGGGCTTTCTAACTATCACCGAGAATAATATTCTCGATGTAATTTCGGTGGTCAAACATTGACCGCCTATTTAGGACAAATTGATCGGAACTCTTCCGATGATGATGGAACAATCTCCAAAAACTTCATAAGCTTTCAGAAATTGACAGACAATTGTCGAACGATCAAGATTTTATTAGTCAAAAACTATCCAATAATTAGAAATAATTTCCAACTATTGAACATCGATTTTTTACAGTAAAATCCTAATACAACTCTCCATCATCACACTGTCGAAAGAACAAGACTTCACACAAGTCCTGCTTTCCAACCGGAAGAACATTACTTCACACAAGTCCTCCTTTCCAACATGAATGAAACAGAACCAACTTCCTCCTCCGGCAACCAAGCTCCCGGTGGCAAACAACCAAGCTTTCTCCTCCGGCAATCAAGAAAGCAAGAACTGAGCTCCTCACGCGCGCTTCACCACTGCCGGCTGACCTTCACAGCACCCTTTTTTTCTCCGGCAACGGGTCCGGGAACGGCTCCTCTCCGGCAGCAAGCTCCAGCAACAGCTCCTCTCCGGGAAGAAGGGGCAGCAATTTCGGCTTCGGGAAGAAGCTGGCAGCGGCTCCTAATCCGGGAAGATGGGGTGTTGTTGCCCAAAGAGGGGGCAGGCTCCTCTCCGGCAAAGGTGGCAGAGGAGAAGGTTGCGGCGGTGGAGAAGATGATGAACAGGAGGCTCCCTCAACCCTTGGCCGGCGACGCAACAGGGCGCTCCAGCATCTCCCTCGCGTGGACGACAGCGTGAGAGGGCGTCGTGTGCACCCTCTTGCGCTTCTCCGGCGATGAATCACAAAGGGAAGAAGCTGTGCCTTTCACCCCCAAGCTTGGAGAGGCGGCGGCGGCGCTCCTCTCTCACCACTCGCAAACAAGGCAAAGAAACCCCTGTTTTTACCGTGGCTGAGGGAGAAGGAAAAACACTGTGCGGCCGGTTCGGGTGGAGAAAACCGGAAGCTAAAACCCTAATCCAAGTTTACTACTATAGCGAACCGAACCAGACCGGGTTCAAAACTTGGTTCGCTCGGTTCACTAACCAAACGAACTCTGATTTGACCCAAATCAGTTTTGTTCGATTCGTCTTCACAAGACGAAACTTCTCATCACTTTCGTTTTGCCAAAATCTCTTCCATCATGAACCAAACCAAGTTGGTTCAATTCGGTTTAAAAATGAATCATTTGGTTTAGTAACCAAACGGTCTCTGATTCAAACGAAATCAGTTTCATTTTTTTCGTCTTCGTAAGACGAATTCCATCATATTGTCTGGTCCAACCAGACTTTATTTCTCTCATTCTGAGAATCTGATTCTCAAACTCGTTTTAAGTTCTTCGGAGAACTTGTTGTGCGTGTGACCCAATAGGTTTTCGGTTATGTTGGCCGTCCGTAATTAACCATTAATTACAGAATGATTATAAGTGACACCTAGTAGTATATCATGATCCCCAATTGACCGAAAAATCAATGATTGATTCCAGAACAATTCTAAACCTTTCAGCAGCTCTACTGAATCGTGCCTCGTTCCTTTCACCGTCTTATACCCGCTTGGTTCAGGACATGGTCTATGTGTCGGTCCCCACTAGGCTGACTACGTCACACCTAGCCCAAGCTGCTTTCTTGTCCTGTGGATTCAAGTTACTTGTACATGTGTCCAACAGTACCCGTACTCTTAACATGTAATGCTTTGGCCAAAAACTTTTAGTAACAATCCTGACAAGTGGCCGCAAGGTATACGTCTCCTTTTCTAAGGAGTGGTGAATCCTCTGTGGGATATTCAAACACCTTCGGACACTTCGACTTATACCCAATCATCTCGGGTCCACACCTCCTTGGAGATGCTTACTTAAGATGTTAATGTATAAGTCTCCATGGCCAAGATGACTTGAATACCGCAAGTCAAAGGAAACTCGCACTTAAGCTGCATTGAGATCTTCATTGTCATATGAATCGAACCATATGAAATCTCAAGACAGGCCACTCCAATGAACTGGTTACCTTTAACCAGCATCCACGTTTAACTCTCAACATCTAATATTGACAGCAGTGAGATCAGCTGCTTGGCTAACCAAGTTAATATCGATGACGTCCGTGCTCATCAATTCCTTGACTAGGGATAATTTCAATACACTCATAATTGCACATGTAGAGATGCTCACAAGTTGTGATCCAATCACAAATTCTCTCATGCTATGAATCGTATTGCGGACATTCAGTATTCGAGTTTTAGATCCGATCAGACACATATAGAATGTGCACTCAAATAGTGAATTGCTATTTATCTAATAAATAGTATAACCGTAAGGCGATTGCCTTAGGACACCTCTCAAATCTAACATGAGACCACTAAAGTGCATGGCCATGGCCAAATGAGTCAACATGAGATGCTTAGCTCATTTGATTGGAGTGAGTCTACTTGGAGTTCAAGATATAGATTGATTAGAGGATGACACGGTCTATGCCTCGGTTTGATCAATCATGATATCTAGGATAGAAGGACATTGTCACATATTGTGAAGAGTCATAATTAGTAGTCACAAAGGTGATATTGGATCTCAACATTCTTGTAACTTAGATAGTAGTGATATGTTGCTAGATACCGCTTACTACTTATGCTTCTAAATGAGTTCAGGGGCATTGCCAACGTTACAAGAACCTATAGGGTCACACACAAAGGACAATTAGGTGGAGATTAGGTTCATATGATGAACCAAGAGGATTAGATTTATGTGATGAATCAAGTTAGGTTAAGTGTAATCCAAACTAGACTAGTTGAGTTGATTTGATCAACTTTGGGAGATGAAGTCAAGTTTGACTTGACTTGAGAAGGAAGACTTTATAGTCAAGTTTGACTTAACTTGGGGGTCAAGTTTGACTTGACTTTGTGCCACATCATCATCAAGTTTGACTTGACTTTTTGCCATATCATCATCCATGTTGACTTGACTTATGCCACCTCTTGGTCAATGCTTGACTTGACCAATTGACTTTGAGTTGAGGTGGCATAAGTGGTGGCCAATGATGATGCTCCACATCATCAAAGGTTGTCACATCATGGGGGTTGCAAATGAGGTTTGTAACTCATGGCAATTGATGGCATTTAATTGTGGTTAAATGGGTGTAAGTGGCCGGCCACTCTTAGTGTGGTTTTGAATTAGATTTTGATTATTCTATTCATTCTCTCCTTCTTCTTCCTAAGAGCTTTCTCCCTTCTCCTCTCCTCCTCAACCTGGCCAAAACTTGCTAGAGTGCTAGCACACTCCTAAGTTTTAGTTTTACCCACCATCTTGTCCGTGTGGATACCAATAGAGGAGCGGCACTTGACGTTCTCGAGATCCGGCATCCGTTTGGACGAGCGGGATACGCAAAGGGCACGCATCGAGGGTAATGATCTCTTCATGTAGATGTAGAGTTTATGTAAACATGTACAAGTAAATAGTTTTGTATTTCGCACGGATCTTTTGGCATAGACTAGAGAGTTTTCGCAACGTAAAAGCGATTTTTGCGGCTCGGAAAGTCCAATATTTAATAGTTAAGATAAACTAATACCAATTACACTACAACCACTCCAATGAT
>NW_027430036.1:0-3369 GCF_044706935.1 Curcuma longa | reverse complement strand
ACACGCTATTCACCCCCCCCTCTAGCATGTTTCCGATCCTACATATACTTGTTCCTGTATGCTTGCTGTAGTCAACTAATGTTTATTTTAGTTCCTATTTTTGCGGTTGCTTGATCAAGTTTCAGAGTGAATGCAAGTTGTTTTAATCGATTTGAATGTTTTTGATTGATAAACTATGATGATATGCAGATTGATATTCAAGATAAAGAAGCATTGGAAAAAGTTTTTCACACAACAAAGTATGTTCTTTTCCCTTCTGGTGAATATGATTGTTCATTTGTCATCTGTTTTCCCTTCATAAAGTTGTTTGTTTACTTGTTCTCGGAGTGACATAGTGTTAATAATATGCCAATTTTTAAAGAGCAATGTTGCTAAAAGGTACACTGGCTCTTACAAACACGAGCATCTCTTCACTTTAATAACTTCAAAGATCCCTCTCTGCAAATTTCAGATTAGTTCAATAGAGTGTCTTTTTCACTTCATGAACTGATCCTCTTCTCTGGTACTTCAGTTTTTTATTTGTGTTTTCTGATTTTTTTTTCTTATTCTCTCCTTATTAACTTTTTTTTGTCTCTATTTTTTTCCTTATTGTTTTTGGTTTTATGTTTTTCTTTAAATTTTATGATCTTTTATCTCCTCTTTTGATTTTTAATTCTTGCTCTTAATTTTATTTTCTTCCTCTGATATATGTTGCACACTCTAGTTATTGAATTTGAATTTAATAAGACTATACATCTAAGCACCTTGAATTGTGATATGCCTAAGAGTAGCAATTAATCTTATATTTAAATTTCTAGGTAGAAATGGGAATGTGCCTTTTGTGGATTGTCATAAATTTGACTTGTTGTCAAGGAAATAAATTTTCGAAAGACTTTCTTTTGTTGAAAAATGATTTTGAATGATCAGAATGAAACTCACAGATTGTATTAGTAACCTTGTAAATAGTTTACATAGCTGTAAACAAATTCAGAAATCAGATGCATAACATGCGTGAGCTAAGATCAGCAAAGACAAAAAGAACAGAAGCATTCTTCACCATAAGACACCAGATTCCAGCTGACTAGAGTTCTGATCACAGTCGAACCAAAGGGAAGTCCTTTGAATTCTAACAATTTGGTAGATTGCCCAGCTTGGAATGAGGTATACTTGGAGTGGGTAGCAAAACATGGTAAGAACATTGTTAATATTAGGGTGAGTTTCATCATTGATAAGAATGCTTGATAGTAGGGACCAAATCGTCTGGAGACCCCAGAGTGCAATTAATCCAAATATTTCTTGGTTGAGCAATGTAGTCTAGATTGAAAGCACAAATAACTTATAGACAATGGCTTGTAGGGGCAGTAAGAAATTCTAGCAAGTGGCTCCCTAATATTAGTGGAAGGACCAACTCATGAGGTGGAAGATGTCTACATGTTGATCCTTAATCCACTGGATATAGAAAATGCTAGAATAAGGATATGGAGATTCTGAACAGAAGTCAGATTTGCTTTTGAAAAGTACTAGGTGTAAGAATCTAGAAAGTAGACTTATAAAAGTCTTGGACGATTCCACTTGTCCTCCTTGCCAAATGCCCATGAGCCAAGATGCAGTGGAGTGAATTTGTAAGCAGGACGAATATAAAGGGTGATAATGAGTTGCTCAAGTGGAGACCCCTACCACATGTAAGCCAGTTACCAATATGGCCATTAAATGTTTTTGCATGTCTTGTGAATAGTTATAATCTGATCTAACATTTTATACCTTTGTATTCTTCCATGTGAGTCATAATCATAATCATGGAATCTAACTTGCCAGTAGATATCTTACTGATTTTTGAATTTCCTATTAGGGACACTAACTTCATAAAATGATGCTCTCGTTTCTATCTACAGGTTTGACGCTGTCATACATTTTGCTGGTCTAAAGGCTGTGGGAGAAAGTGTTCAGAAACCTTTGCTTTATTACAAAAATAATATCATTGGCACAATTACTCTTTTGGAAGTAATGGCTGCACATGGCTGCAAGAAGGTACCTTTTCAATGAGATTTCTTCGCTAGATTTTGCTTAGAAGATTAAGAAATTCATATAATTGAGACATGAAAAAGTTTCAGTGTTCTGTAGTAATTATTCTTGTCTCCTTGGAGATGGTGGTATCTCAAAGTAACTAAACATTCCTATGCTATTTTAATAGGAGACCGCAAATTTGAAGGATGATATGCTTGTTATATGCTTGAATTTGGAGAATCCGTATAAACAACTTTATTTAAAATATCACACATGGCGTTCACTGCAACCTAATTATGAAAGGCTCTGAATTTTCATCTTCTACTTTGTGCCCATGTGCAACACTACAAGTTTGACGTATATTAACTCACTAAACATCCATTTGGATATTGTTAAACTCAAGATGCCTGACTCATGTTTTCTATAACTGCTGGATAGTTCTGGAATACCATAATTATTTTCTGTATACTTTAGTATTGAGTTTTGATTCTTCCTCTATTCATGTCTTATCATTTTTGTTGAAAAATGGTTGCTTTCCTATGCAGGTGCCACAGGTCGTTTGCAACCCCTCCAATTGATGCAAGCTGTAATCCATACAACTTGTCGTCTATAGATGGTGCTATTGCCTAGGTGAAGTTATATAAATCACTGCACTCATGGGTATATCCTCAGTCTTCTCATGGGTATATCCTCAGTCTTCTCATGAGCAATGGATGGCTTTCCTTGCATGGAGGATGCATACATTTTCATAGAATGTAATTTGTGGATATTGACTTGATGTGTATCTCTATTAGCATTTTTCATGGAATATGTAATATGTTGCAAGAAGAATATTTATGTTAGTTACTTTTGGTTATTTGTAAATATTGAGGTGATTAAATACATCGGTGCTTTTCTATTTGTGATTTGTTGGGTGAATTTATAATATTATGATAATTTTGTACTATTGGGAATTAGATTGATGTCACTCTTGCTCAATCATAATTTACAAACAACATTAAAAAAAAGTGTTATTACAACAGTTTTAGCATCAATGACATCAGTTTGGAAGCGTTGTCGTTAAGTTTTATTACAACAGTTTTAGCATCAATGACATCGGTTTAAAAGCATTGTCGTTAAGTGATATTGCATCGGTCAAAAACCGCTGCTAAAATTGGTGTTAAACAGATATTACATCGATTTTACACCGTTGTAGAATCGATGTCGTTGAGTGATACTACATCGGTAAATAACTGATTCATAAACCGATGTTGTTAATTGATACTACATCGGTTACAAACCGATGTCTAAAATGTCAGACCATTTACAGCGCCTTCATAGACAGCGGTTGATTTTCTCATAGACACCGGTGGAAAACTGATGTCTATGAGTGTTTTTCTTGTAGTG
>NW_027430035.1:0-5490 GCF_044706935.1 Curcuma longa | reverse complement strand
GAAAGCCCAAAAATTGCCCCAATTAAAATCTGACCCAATTTGATTATTTGATAAGCCCTAAATTAGGTGTCACGATAGGGCTTCAAATTAGAATTTGTAAATTTATCGAAAACCCACAACGAATACAAAATAAACGAAGTATAGGGGCCTCGAGTCGTATTTTTCCAAGGATTAGTAGAAACTTGTTTAATCCGAGCTTACGTGTCGTATTTTTGGGTTTTTTTTCAATGGAAATGGGGTTTTGGTGTTTTTCAAATGAGATGTAAATTTAAAATGCAAGAAAGTAAAGAAGTGCAGTTTAAACTAAATTATCATCCTAATCAAGACTAAACCTAAATGCTTAACCCAAACAAATAGAATCCTAATTGCTAAATTCAAACAAATAGAAACAAATAGAAACCTTAAATGATTGAAAACCTAAACCTAGCAACTCTATTAATCAGCAATGGAACACAGCAAGAAAAATGGCACGGGCATGGTTTAAGTTGGCACGAAACAGTGTATGGCTCGAACAGTCTACGTTATCAGAAACTCAAAATAAGCGAGTAATTGAAGCAAAGAAAACTAGATTAAATCCAGACAAAATTAACTAACAAATAGAACTAACCACAGGAATTAAATTCAGTGTTTTTAGACTAATTAAACAAGTTTTAGAGACAAAATTCAGAAACAAAATAGAAGAAACTATCAGGAACTATCAGAAACTCATCCTTCGAATCTCCTCCGTTTGATTCTTCGGTTTGGTGTCAAACAGATCGTTGAATCCAACAACGTGGCTTCAACAATTCCTTTGGAATCTTCAAGGTGGTTCAGGGTCTTGATGCTTGCAGCCGAACCCTGAAAAACGCCAATGAAACCCTCTGTGGCGCGAACAGAACCAGCGCGAAGCAATTTGGAGCTGCAAAACCGGAATTCCTCCTCCCTCCGTGTGCTGATGGTCTTTCTGAATCCTTGGACGTGCCGCGCGATCTTCCGAGAACCCCTCGTCGATGCACGGTGTCAAAGGAAGCGGCAGATCACCGGAATTTGGAGGAACAGAGGTGGCGACGCCGGAAGAACCCCCGCCGATCGTGCGCCTTCCAGCCGCCTGAATTTGCCGAAAGAACCAGTTTAGGGTTCCTAAGGGACCGAAGAACGCAATGGAGTCGAAGTTTCGGGATGAGATTGGCCGTGGAGGTACGTCGCAGGGCAGGGGAGGCTCGCAGCGGAACGAAGCACAGTGTCGGGCGCCCTGTTCCTCGATTAAAATCTGTTTATATAGTTGCGGGTTGATTAATCAATGCATCCTGGCCGTCGGTTTCGAATTTGATGATCTGGACTTGATTTAGGGCTTTAGGGTTTACGAAAAATTCTGGAATTTTGATCGGGCTCGATCTAGATCATGTCCTCCATGTTGGCTTGATCAATTTGGCAAATTTGACTCGATTTGATCATGGTTGAGCTCGAGTTGGGTCCGATTTAGCCCTAAAATCAATTAAAATCAAATTAATGTAAAAATTCACCATTAAATCATAAAACTTATATCAAGCCTCAAATCATGCAATATAGAGTAAATATGATCAACTCGATTCATTTTATAATTTATTTTCATGAAAGAATCCAAATTGAATCAACAAAATACAATAAAACCCTAGCTTATCAAATTCCCCCACACTTACCCTTGAGCGTCCCACTCAAGTCAATAAAACCAAATAACTAATGTTACACCCCCTAGATCGTTCTCAACCATAAATAAAGATCAATTCAAAGAAAGTTATCTAGGGTTATCAAGTATCAAAAATCCAAGCCATTATGGACTATCCTTTAGCTCTTGGTCAACAACTTAATGTACTTCATCCTTCATGAATCAATTGAGATGAATTATCACACTAATCCTTTCTAGGGAATTTTAGTGGCTCTCATCCTACTTTCTAGTGCATGATAAAATAAATGGAGCTCACTCAAGCAACTCATGTTTCATGCATTTCCATAGGCTTTCTTTTCTTCTACTCTCCACCACTACCCTGAATATTGAAATCACACTTATAAAGGCTTACAAGAATTTGCAAAGAAATCATTCAATAGATCAACTAAGAATCAGAGTTGAGCAAGATTAAAAAAAAATGAAGAAAGGAAGAACATCAATTTGACGGTGGAAGATATGGACATTAATGAATGTTGCTCGATGAAATTGCCACACTATCCTTCCTGTTTTTCTGATCTCACTGATCGCATCACATTTGCACTACGACAATTCTCAACTTCTGAAATTCTAGGCAATAACTTACAGCTTCAAAGTCTTGAGCACTTGAGTTTTATTGTGGCATGATTCTTTAACATGGTTGTAGCTTTTCATGTGCCAAATTTTTGCTCTCCTTTTCGATTTCAACTTACTCCTTTGAGAGTTAATACTTGCCATACATTTCAAATTGCACACAATCAACTTCAGCTCGAATTCAGTTCCTCCTGCTCAGATAATTCAATGTGCAGGTTGGCACGGCTCATTGTTTTTCTCTAATTCCCATCCATTTCCTTCCTGTTTTCATCCATTCTTTTTCCAGTTATCTGCACAATGATCCTTACTCTTCAGAAAACAATCACAATCAGTTTATCTCAGTCCCAGCATGATTTGAAACAAAACTGAACTTTTCAGCTCAAAATTCTGCAACTCTGCATCCACACACTGCCCTTCACAGCTTGGCATCTAGAAAATCAGCATGTTTCCCTCAGATAGGCTTTGCAAGTATCTACAAATTGAAACCAATTGTTTTGAGCTCCAATTGGCTTTCCAGGAATCTGAGTTCACAATGTATCATTGGCACAAACCAAGCTCCCAAAACAATCTTGAGCTCAATCTGAAATCTTGCTTTCTTTCTTTCTCTCTTTTTTTTTCGTTTTCCTCCATTCTTTTTTTTTTCAATCTTGTAGCTGGATTAGTTGTTCTCAAGAACCCATAATTAGCCTTGTAACCCAGCTCCCCATCAGTCCCAGAAAATGTCAGAAATAGGCTAAAATAAGCTGCATTCTCACTAAGTTTTTACCTTTGTTTGTTTCTGATTTTTCAGCTTGGTTTCATCAGAATTTTAGCCCTTAATTCCTTGTCATTCGTGCCCAACTGGCATTCATGTAACCCTTCTACAGATCTGCTTCGAATTGCTTCAGCAAGCTGGAATTTCAGCAGCTTTTCCAGAATTTCAGATTGGCACAGATCTGAACTAAATCTGCAGATGGTAACAACTTTACTCGTATATTTCAAATGTTGCATTTCCAGAATTTCAGAATGTCACTGATACAAGTGTGTATTATCAAAAGCTCAATCAATAAGGATTCTCACTACTGAGATAATAACAGGTTGATTCATGATTCAGCTTGTTGTTTATCAGAGTTTTTCAGAATTTTCAGCATCAGTTATGGAGGTATCATTCTCCCATTACTTCCCATTCCAAATTTTTACCTTTAGTCATAATTCCGTTGTTCTTTTGAGTATATTCTACTACTTCATGTTTTCAAAACCTCACCTCTTGATTTTCAGAATTTACATTGAGTATAAATTGTAATTCAACCTTGTGCCAATTGTTGTACCACTTCTTAATATTGCCTTTAATCATCATTATCCAGAACTCAAACTCCTACCAGATTCAACTTCAAACTTTGACAACCTTGAGTGAGTGTTGTTTAGTGAATGATTGAATGGAATTAAAATTCACCAAGGTTAGCAAACTGAATTCAGTAGCATTGAGTTTTCTCATGCTCTTCATGGCACTGCTTTTGAAACTGCTGTTTTATCAAGATTTTTCATCCCCTTGATTCCTTTTCATTTATACACAATTTGCACTTTCCTTCAACACTTAATAGATTCACATCAATGTAAGTCCAGTAAACTTGAATTACAGCAGCTCCACATGCTCTCAAAATTTCAGCATTTGTTTTCAGATTTGATTCCTCATCCTTTACACAACAATAACATTTCTTTAAACTCTTTATAGATTCACAGCAGTGTAGCTTCAGATTTGATATTCTGCTACTGCTAAATGTTTGAATTCCATTACAGTTACTGAATTCTGCTCAGTTTCGTGCCCTTCACAGCTTATCATCAACAAAGATTATCAGAATTCTGCTTTTCTTGAGTTATTTTTACAGCTGGAGCACTTCATACAACTCAGCTTCCACTTCCATTCAACCATCTCAGCAGTGATCTGAAAAAAATGGCAGCAGCTGAAACTCTGGTTTATCAGCCCTCTTTTTACTTCCTGAGGCTGTAAAATTTTCAAGATAATATTTGAAAACAGCTAACTCATCAATCTAATACACCATCTCCTTTTGATACTCCAGGTTTTTTCCTTTCACTGCATTCCTTGTATCAGTTCTGCCTTTTAGTCTCAGTTTCAAATATCATTCTGCACTTTCAGCACATGGGGTTTTTCAGTTTTCTGCAGGATGAGCTTTTACTGGCATTTGTCTATTGGAAAGTGACCACTCAAAGAGCTAGTGCTGCTATCACCCTCACTAGAAAATTTCGACTGCTCTGCATTCACATCCACAATTTCAGATTGGAGGCTATCTCCAAAGGTCAGGATAAAATCCAAAAGGACATAAAGATGCTTAAGTTGTATCTGCATCTGAGATCACACTTCATCTTCCTATCCAAGGCTGACTCAATGAATGACTCAATGAATTTCCTTGCTGCAGAATTTGTTTCACCAAAAACATTATCAATTGTTTGCGTCCAGTTTCTCATAAACATCATAAAGTTGTAATCAAGAGATCAACTTAAGACTTAGTTCAGCCTTCTCTTCTATTCCATGTAGAATCCAAAACTAACCCACTTTTCACAGCTCATCACAGATTCTGAGTAATCTGTTTTAACTCAATTTCCAGCTTGGATTCCTTTTCTATTATACCCAAATAGAACTTCTTTCAACACCTACGGATTCACAACAATTTGACTCAGCTGATTTCGCATCACAACAGTTCCACTGGTTTCAAAAATTTCAGATTGCATATTGGCACAGCAAGTTTTTCACTTTGACTGGTATCATATCCATTTCTAGCTTCTTATCTCAACTTCTCAACTCAAAATAATCCACTTCTCAGTTCAAACCATGTAACTTAATCTCCCAAATTGAAACATCATATAGTGTAGAGCTTGACACCATGAATACTAGTCCTAAGTTAACTATATCATCCAAAATCTCTATCATAATGAAAACCTCCCCCACACTTAAATCTTTGGCCGTCCCGGGCAAAGCATCATCGATTAACATACAAAAATGCCCATATCCATAAAAGTGTAAAAAAAAAAAAAAAAGGAATATGTAATGAGGGCAAAATTGAATTTACAGTATAGAATGAGTTGATGATTTGCAAGGAACAAATAAAATTCGTGGAAGAGAAAGAGCAATAGTTCACCTTCATGAGTATGATCAAATCCATAGAATTGTGGCTTTGAAAGAATTGAAGCAAGTTCTAGATTTACAATCACATTATTGCATCAACACAAATAAAGCTAAA
>NW_027430034.1:0-2047 GCF_044706935.1 Curcuma longa | reverse complement strand
GCGTGCCCTTCGCGTATCCCGCTCGTCCGAAATGGTGCCGGATCTCGAGAGCGTCAAGTGCCGCTCCTCTACACGTATTCAAGTGTGCTAGCACCTTAGGAAGTTTTGGCCAAGGCTAGAGAGGAGAGGAGAAAAGAGAAGACAAAGAAGAGAAGGAGAGAAAAAATTCATTCACGTTGAGAGCAAAAAGTGAATGAAAAACCACCTTTTTCATCCTCTTGTGGTGGGCCCACATCAAGGCAATTCAAGGCCAATTAATCCCATTAAAAACCTTAAACCTCATGAGTTACAAACCTCATTTGTAACCTCCCATGAGGTGGCATGATGATGTGGAGCCTCTCTATTGGCCATCACTTATGCCACCTCAACTCAAAGTCAAATGGTCAAGTCAAGCATTGACCATGAGGTGGCATAAGTCAAGTCAACATGGATGATGACATGGCATAAAGTCAAGTCAACATGGATGATGACATGGCACAAAGTCAAGTCAAACTTGACCCTCAAGTCAAGTCAAACTTGACCATAATGTCTTCCTTCTCAAGTCAAGTCAAACTTGACTTCTAATCTCCAAGGTTGATCAAATCAACTTCTCTAGTCTAATTTGGATTACACTTAACCCAACTTGATTCATCACATGAATCTAATCCTCTTGGTTCATCATATGAACCTAATCTCCACCCAATTGCCCTTTGAGTGTGACCCTATAGGTTCTTGTAACGTTGGCAATGCCCCTAAACCCATTTAGGGACATAAGCAATGAGAGGTATCTAGCAACACATCATTGCTACCCAAGTTACAAGAATGTTGAGATCCAACATCACCATTGTGACTACTAATTGTGACTCTTCACAATATGTGACAATGTCCTTCTATCCTTGATATCATGATTGATTAAACCGAGGCATAGACCGTGTCATCCTCTAATCAATCTATATCTTGAACTCCAAGTAGACTCACTACAATCGAACGAGCTCAACATCACATGTTGACTCATTCGGGCATGGCCATGCACTTTAGTGGTCTAACTCTATCAAGAACTATGATATCACTCCCGTTATATGGGAGGGATAGATCCCATCTACATCACTCACATCCCTCCGCATAATTTGTTACATACCCAGTAATCGCCTTTATAGTCCACCCAGTTACGGGTGACGTTTGACGAAGCCAAAGTAAGTAACTCCTTATGTAGGGAACCATGGTGACTTCAGGTCCAAGGACAAATAGTCATACTAATAGCCACATGAGAAAGTATATGACACTCATATAACGATCCATGATACTTTCTCATGGCGGGTCATTCAGTATACATTCTCCAATGCATACCCATGTGTCAACTTGATATCTCATATCCATGACTTGTGAGATTAAGTCATCATATTGACCTACATGCTAGTCTCGTCGCATTAACATTGTCCCTGAATGTTAATACTCGACTAGGAATCATTTAGAGTAGTGTTCTCTATATCATCTCACTATCGATTCAACCAATCGATTGATATAGATATGAACGATCTACTCAAGGACGCTATTATACTTAGTTATTTGGCACTAATACAAGTAAGTATAATAACCACAAAATGCCTTTATAAAATATAGAAATATGATACATATGAGTCCATACAACAATCATCAAATGATTGGCTCTAGGGCTCCCACTAACAAACTCGCAGGTCGGGAATGATTCCACCACTAATGACCAAGCCTTAAGTGCCAAAGATAGGTTTGGTTCAATTCTGAAGGATTCTTTCTCTTACCTAAGTTAGAAGATGTGTTATTTAGTTCCTTTTGTTGCATCGTGGGAGTTAATGTATATAGATTATCTACCAACGTACCAGAACAGATAATGCTACTATTTTTCTTGATAATAACATTATTATCAAAATAGACTGAATATCCGTCCTTATACAGTTTAGAAACTGAAATCAAATTCTTTCTAAACCCGGGTACATAAAGACAATCTCTTAATACTAAAGTTCTATTTCTACCAAAAGGTAAATAGACGTCTCCCACTGCAACAGCCGCCACTTTCGTAGCATTGCCCATA
>NW_027430033.1:0-4358 GCF_044706935.1 Curcuma longa | reverse complement strand
TGTAACGCCCCCCTCTTTCTTATACTAATAGGGAGACGTTACGTACTTTAAACTTTCCTTAACTTTTACTTATTAAATAAAATAACTCCAATAACTTTTCTTTTTCTGTTTAACATGCGGAAGCAAAAGAAATAAATAACTTTTTAGACATAAAATAAATATTTATTTAATTTCTTGATCTTATTCCGCGGTTCTGTCGACACCACACATCAAACACTTTTCCAGCTGCCTC
This sequence comes from Curcuma longa, assembly GCF_044706935.1. NCBI lineage: Eukaryota > Viridiplantae > Streptophyta > Magnoliopsida > Zingiberales > Zingiberaceae > Curcuma > Curcuma longa. The sequence goes on along the minus strand of NW_027430033.1, from coordinate 4,126 downwards.
CTCTTTCCTAAAACTTTTCCTTTTATTTATCTGCAATATGAGGAATGCAAACTATAAGCAACGCTTAGTAAGTACATCATCTAACTCACAAAAACCATAGAAAACTTCGTAATAACTGATGCTATTATATGAAAGAAATGCTGGAAATGACATGGGAAAAACTTATATTATATATAAGTGAAAATAAATAAACATCCTTCTTTGGGCCCAGCGAGGTATCACTTAAATTTCTTGTGGGCCTTGTGCCCAGAATTCTTTGTGGGCCTTGTGCCCAGAATTCCTTTTCTTATGGGCCTTGTGCCCAGAATTCTTTGTGAGCCTTGTGCCCAGAATTCCTTTTCTTATGGGCCTTGTGCCCGTGGGCCTTGCGCCCGATACCCGCCTGTCTAAAGTAAAATACTTTTCTTATACTTCTTATATCATGCAATTTGGAAAGAAACAATTTACACATGCTTTAACATAAAATGATGTCATGGAAATAATACTTTATGCATGCTCTACATACTATGGACAGAATAAAGAAAACAACGGAGCAACTCATACTGCAGGTGAGAGATGTACTTACCTTGTCTGCTTTTAAATGCTAAGATTTGTGAAATCGGAGACTTTCTCCGAGGTGCTCTAGCGCCTTCTTCGCCTAGCAACAATCATAACTACAACTTAACTAATGACCTGTTAATCCTATCTCAATTCTTCCTCGCGTGTACAAGGCCGAACAGGGCAGGGCGTTGGCTACTCGTTAACTCTTCACTAATTAATTATTTAATTACTACGGCAGCGAAGGCAGAGCAAGGAGGAGGAGACGTTAGCGATGTCAGCGGCGATCCACTGGCGTCTGCGGTTCCGTCTTCTCCGACGACGGACAGCGGCGGCAAGGAGGCGGCGGCTGCGGCTGCTCTGCTTGTCCACGCGGCGGCCGGCAAAGGGCGTCCTCACGCGGCGGAGGTGGCTTCGAAGGAGAGGCGGTGGCTCCGGCCGGCGTCCCGCAGCAGTGGCCGGCTGGTGAGGAAGGCGGTGCGAGGAAAAGGGGGAGGCGGCGCGTCGCGGCGGACGCGGGTCGAGTGGAGGAAGAGGAGGAGGCGGCGGTTGGCTAGGGATTTGGGTTTGCGGCCTCCTCTTATAGCCTTCTCCTCGGTCCGTTCCGAGGTTTCCGCCGGCGGAAGCGGGCGGCGGCGGACGCAGTCGCGCGGGCGGACGCGTCCGCGCGGGCGGACGCGGCTCGGTGGGGCGCGGGTCGCGCGGAGAGGAAGCGGCGGGTAAAAATAAAAAGGAGTGCACAGTACTCCTAAATTCGGGATTAAGAATTCCCGTTTAAACCGGGTCAAATTTCTCAAATCGAACCGGATTAAATTTTGGTTCGCTTGGTTCGGCCATCAAACGACTTCCAAATTGACCCAAACAAATTTTGTTGGATTCGTCTTTGCAAGACGAATCTTTTCACCTATTTTATTTTATCAAACTCCCTTCTATCATTTAACTAAAGGACCTTTATTGGAATTTTAAATCTAATTAAAAATCCTAAAAATAGGGAAAATAATCCGGGTGTTACAATCTCCCATACTTATAAAAGTTTCGTCCTCGAAACTTAGAACAACTCCTGGGTATTTTTAGCTCATATCTTCTTCACGTTCCTGAGTTGTTTTTTTTGGGGCCTCTAAATTTTTGATTCCGTCAATAGCTACCTTAATTGGTTGATAACACCCACTGCATTAATAATTTCTTTAAAGTGAAATCTCATTTTAAACTATTTGATTAATTCATCCATTTATTAACTTGAAGAATCATTTTATTCCTTAAGTCAACTTACAAAGAACCTTACTCTATCTTTATCTTTGCAAGTTGAAGTTAACTCATACTCTTGTCTCTTCGTAGTCTTAACCTCAAGTACGCTGAGAAATTGATAATCATTATTTGATTCCCGTTCTCTTACATTAAACATTCTTCTAGATGCGCACTATCTCTTTCTATTTTCCAATGTTTTGAGCATACATGACAAGTAATACCAAAGTAAACTTTTATTTCAATTAATACTTCATTATCTTATATACGTATATATATGAACATGTCTCATGTCTAAGTCGAGAATTCTTCTTTTTCTATGCATAAGGGACGAATAAGGCCAAAGGTAAGGTTAATATTCTATCAAAACCTTGCATCTATTTAACATGTATAACTTAATAATCATTCTTTAGGCTAATGATAAACATGCCTACTTAAAATCATTCGCTAGGCTAATCATAATAGCTAGGTTTGACTTAAGCATCATTCTTGAGGCTAATAATCATAAGCATGTCTAACCTAAAATCATACTAATCATAAAAGAAAGTAAAGCCTAAGTATACTTTCTTACTTGGAAGGCGGCAGGATTGATGCTGATGTGAGTGTGGCGGAAGGGCGGAACCTGCTCTGATACCATTTGTAACGCCCCCCCCCCCCCTCTTTCTTATACTAATAGGGAGACGTTACGTACTTTAAACTTTCCTTAACTTTTACTTATTAAATAAAATAACTCAAATAACTTTTCTTTTTCTGTTTAACATGCGGAAGCAAAAGAAATAAATAACTTTTTAGACATAAAATAAATATTTATTTAATTTCTTGATCTTATTCCGCGGTTCCGTCGACACCACACATCAAACACTTTTCCAGCTGCCTCCTCTTTCCTAAAACTTTTCCTTTTATTTATCTGCAATATGAGGAATGCAAACTATAAGCAACGCTTAGTAAGTACATCATCTAACTCACAAAAACCATAGAAAACTTCGTAATAACTGATGCTATTATATGAAAGAAATGCTGGAAATGACATGGGAAAAACTTATATTATATATAAGTGAAAATAAATAAACATCCTTCTTTGGGCCCAGCGAGGTATCACTTAAATTTCTTGTGGGCCTTGTGCCCAGAATTCTTTGTGGGCCTTGTGCCCAGAATTCCTTTTCTTATGGGCCTTGTGCCCAGAATTCTTTGTGAGCCTTGTGCCCAGAATTCCTTTTCTTATGGGCCTTGTGCCCGTGGGCCTTGCGCCCGATACCCGCCTGTCTAAAGTAAAATACTTTTCTTATACTTCTTATATCATGCAATTTGGAAAGAAACAATTTACACATGCTTTAACATAAAATGATGTCATGGAAATAATACTTTATGCATGCTCTACATACTATGGACAGAATAAAGAAAACAACGGAGCAACTCATACTGCAGGTGAGAGATGTACTTACCTTGTCTGCTCACTAGGTTTTTAATGCTAAGGTTTGTGAAATCGGAGACTTTCTCCGAGGTGCTCTAGCGCCTTCTTCGCACGACCTATCTTCTTCCTCGCGTGTACAAGGCCGAACAGGGCAATGGGCGTCGGCTGCTCGTTTCTTCACGCGACGGCAGCGAAGGCAGAGCAAGGAGGAGGAGACGTCAGCGATGTCAGCGGCGATCCACTGGCGTCTGCGGTTCCTTCTTCTCCGACGACGGACAGCGGCGGCAAGGAGGCGGCGGCTGCTCTGCTTCTCCACGCGGCGGCCGGCGAAGGGCGTCCTCACGCGGCGGAGGTGGCTTCGAAGGAGAGGCGGTGGCTTCCGGCGTCCCGCAGCAGTGGCCGGCTGGTGAGGAAGGCGGTGCGAGGAAAAGGGGGAGGCGGCGCGTCGCGGCGGACGCGAGCAGAGGAAGAGGAGGAGGCGGCGGTTGGCTAGGGATTTGGGTTTGCGGCCTCCTCTTATAGCCTTCTCCTCGGTCCGTTCCGAGGTTTCCGCCGGAAGCGGAATCGGGCGGCGGCGGACGCAGTCCGCGCGGGCGGACGCGGCTCGGTGGGGCGCGGGTCGCGCGGAGAGGAAGCGGCGGGCGAAAATAAAAAGGAGTGCACAGTACTCCTAAATTCGGGATTAAGAATTCCCGTTTAAACCGGGTCAAATTTCTCAAATCGAACCGGATTAAATTTTGGTTCGCTTGGTTCGGCCATCAAACGACTTCCAAATTGACCCAAACAAATTTTGTTGGATTCGTCTTTGCAAGACGAATCTTTTCACCTATTTTATTTTATCAAACTCCCTTCTATCATTTAACTAAAGGACCTTTATTGAAATTTTAAATCTAATTAAAAATCCTAAAAATAGAGGAAAATAATCCGGGTGTTACA
>NW_027430032.1:0-1126 GCF_044706935.1 Curcuma longa | reverse complement strand
TGTTGGATATGATTTTGCAAGGCAAAATTAAGGTGTCATCGATCGTTGGAAGTCTGATATGACTTCAAAATCGAAATCTATGTTTCGCGTAGATAAATCTAGACTATTAATTTGCTCAAAATCGATTACAGGTGAATGAGAAATTAATTGGCTAAAGTTGTGTCCAAAATAACGTTAAGGAAAAGATGGGGTTTTAGTCCCATCGCTAACCGGCGCAAGCTAAAGTTTCCTTAATGTGTTGCTGTGTTAATGGAGTTAACACAAAAAGCACAGGTGCTCTCTACCCATGGGCGAGCAGGTGCTCGCACCTGTGAGCCCGCCACCCGCCACGTGCACACGTGCGTACGTGCGCAATGGGCGCTTTGTAGGCGCACTTTGCACTTTGCACTTACGCGTCGTCGCGAGGAGCTGAGGAGTTTTTATTTATGCTTCAGGTGGCAGTGCCTGCATGGCGCGTGATTGTGCAGAGAGCGATGACTGGGCAGACAGATGGCGACCGTCGGATGGATGGTAATAGATCGCAGTGGATGCTGGATCATAATCTGACCATTGATGAGGGGGTTTGATCTGAAGCGTCGGATTAATAGAGTAAATCTGACGGCTGAGATCAAGTTAGGCTGAAGAGTTAAATCTCTTCAGATCCAACGGACGAGATCATATTATAAATATGAAGAGATAAAACTCTTCATATCAATGATCAGATCAAAAGTCATTTGAAGAGTTATAACTCTTCAAATCTGATGGCTGAGATTAAAAGATCTTTAAAGGGTTATACCCTTTCAAAATGAACGATCCAGATCAGCCCTCACCAAAGGATACTTACCTCTTCACCAATTATATATACATCCCCTTTCTATTGGAAACTGATCTCATTCAATCCTTGCAATCCATAGCATAGCATTCGAGCATCCTCTGCATAAAGAGTCCGAGAAGCCTACGAGAAGATTCGCCGGTCTCGGAATTTGGAGTGCTACTATTCCGAGGCGATCGTCGTTGTATCTTGGGAACGAGTTGCTGCTATCCGTTAGCACCGTAGCGGAGCAATATCGTTTACGGAGATAGTGTCGAACACTAGCCTCGACGATACATATCAGTTTGCGTACTCCCGGAGCTACCGGATTCAACA
>NW_027430031.1:0-3480 GCF_044706935.1 Curcuma longa | reverse complement strand
GTTTTGGTGAGTAGGAAAGGAGCTTACTAAGCCTTGTGCTTATAGTTTCCTTCTTATGTTGCAGATCCATACCAAAGGCATTAAGCAATGGGGCAGCAGGACAAGGCAGATGCAAGATGTGTGTGGTAGTGCTATGATGGACGGAATGGAAGACTTTAACATTTTGCATGTTTATCTGTTAGTTTATTTCTATAATGGTTATCGCTAGACTATACATGCTTACGATGTTAATTTACCATTTATGAACTTCCGGTTTCATTAGATAATCTATGTTATTCCGCAAGAAATTTGGGAGTTCGTATTTGATTACTAGTATGTTAAGAAAGTAAGGAAAGTAAAACTGTAGCGTCCGTCAGGGCTCTGATAAGGGCGGGCGTTACATTAGTATGTACATCTTTAATTCATCAAAGGGTGAGATTTAGATCGATAGATCAAAAGGCCCGATGAGTTGGGAAGTAGTATTATGTACATGGTGTGTTGTTGATTATAGAAGGAAACTGTGTCCTATAATCTAGGTTGATGATGTCCCCTTGAGGAGCTCATAAGGATTATCATGTAAACCCTGCAGGTGGACCTTGTCCGCATGATAATAAGGTTGAGTGGTACTACTCTTGGATTAGAAGTTGATTAAATTCGAGTTGTCAGTAACTCATTTAATTGACGGACATACGATATCTTAAACACAGGGAGACTAATGTACTTATAGTAAGAAGGAGCCCATATTATAATATGGGATTGGTGCGGTAGTGCAATAATAACTCTCTAGTGGAATAAGTTATTATTGATAGACCTTAAGCTGTGTGTTCGGTGAAGAACATGGGAAGCTTAAGCCCATCGGGAGACCAAAACTAATTCCTCCTCTAGGTCCCTGCTGTAGCCTCTGTGAATCCCTCAAATCCACCTTGGAAGAATTCATGAAGAAACCAGGCATTCGAACCCATACAAAGCTGTGTAATCGATCAGCTGATCGATTACACACCTTGGTAATCGATCAGCTGATCGATTACCAAGCTCCGTGGGAGATCGACTGGTAATCGATCACTTGATCGATTACCATGCTGGTAATCGATCACCTGATCGATTACCAGGCTTAATGAGGAAAAGTTACGATGTTTTATCGATTCCCTGATCGATTAAGCACCTCGGTTCGAATTGGAAACTTCTGAAATCATACCAAATTCTCTGATTGATTAATTGATTGAAATCATACCAAGTTTGATTCAAATCATACCAAATTTATGTGATGGCTAGGCTATAAAAGAAGGGGCTTGCCAAGGGTTGAGAACACACGACTCTAATCCTTTGGTGGCCGAGACCTTCTGGTCGGCAGCCAACCTTCTTCTTCCTCTTCTCTTTTCTCCAGACAAAGAGAAGGAAGGAAAATTTAGCTAGCTAACAGAGAGGAGAATTCTGGTGGAGAAATTCTCGAAGGATCATTGCCCACACAACGTTCGAGAAGAGGAGAGGAATACAGCAGAAGATCAAGAGGTCTTTGGGTACAAACTTCATCTACACAATTCTAAGGTGAAAGGTATAACTAAAATTATCTTTCCGCTGTAATTCTTTTAGTTATATTTACCTTTGTATGGAACCTGAAAACAAACACAAGAAGACAGCGATCCGCGGGGTCTCTTGGAAAGTTTCGTCCTTTGTACGAAAAATTTTTGTACAAGGGAAATCAACGAAACGGTTTCCGAGCGACTCCCTTCAATTGGCACATTAAATGCGTATTAAATAGCCGTTGAAGCCCATCAGTCGACTGGCCCTAGGAGCAGTCGACTGGTGCATAAAATTTTATAAAAAGAGCAGTCAACGTCGCAGAGAAAAACACTTGATTCTTTCATCTTCCTGACAGCTCTCTAACATTGTAGAAACTCTTTCTCTTCCTCCTAAAACTTCACTACAAATCTTGTACGAGGAAGGAATTGTGTTGTAACGGTCTCTCCGCCTTCGAAGCGTGCTTTGAGAAGGAGATTGTTTCATAGTGGAATCGTAGGCTGCGTGTGTGGATCCTTGGATTAGTCACCTCGTTGAGGTGGATACCAAATAAATAACCGGGTTAGCGTTTGATCTTTGTGTTTTATTATTATTATTTTGCTTCCGCTAACAATCTCGCAGAGAAAGATCGAATAACGCTATTCACTCCCCTCTAGCGAACGCATCGATCCCAACAAGTGGTATCAGAGCAGGTCCCTTTCGCGGGAACTAACATTCAACTGAAAGAATCATTAATGGCGTTTCAAAAGGGATACAGCACTGCACGACCGCCCTACTTCGACGACAACGACTTCGCATATTGGAAAGGTAGGATGGAGTACTGTCTAATGAATGATATTGACATTTGGTTTAGTGTTATAGATGGGTTTGAAAAACCCAAGGATGCTTCTAGAAAACCTCTTCCTACAAAGGATTGGTCAAAGGATATATGCAAGAAGGCACAAGCGAATGTGAAAGCCACAACAACCTTGCAATGCGGACTCTCTAAAGAACAATTGAGCAAGGTTGGTCCATTCGACTCGGCCAAGGAATTGTGGGAAAAGCTTATTGAACTCAATGAGGGCTCAAGCGAATCAAGGCGAGCCAAAAGAGATTTATTGGTGGGTCAACTCCAATCGTTCTCAATGAGGACCAACGAGAATGTAAGTCAAATGCATGGACGGTTCAAGGAGATCATGAATGGCCTCCATATCATTGGTGAAAAGATTGACAACCGAGATCTAGTAAGGTATGTCCTACAAGCTTTCCCCCGAACCACTCTATGGGCATCAATGGTCGATGCTTATAAAGTATCAAGGGACTTGTCTACGATAAAACTAGATGAATTATTTTGTGAGTTTGAGCTACATGAGCAAGCTAACTTGTCCACAAAAGAGAAAGGTATTGCTTTGCTTGTAGATAAGAAGGACAAGAAGAAAAAGAAGGAGAAAGAAGAATCATCCGAATCCGAGCAAGAGTCCTCCGATAGTGATGAAGAGATGACGCCCAAAGAGATGGCACACTATGTCAAAAGGATGATGGGGAAGTCAAGGAGGTTCACCAGAAGAAATGTCAAGAAGATGTTCATACCACCCCAAGGTAAAAGTCAAAGTTCAAACTATAATCCTAACGTGACTTGCTATGGATGCAACAAAAGGGGACACATCAAGCCAAATTGCCCGGATCTAAAGAAGAAAGAAGACTCAAAAGAAAAGAAGAAGAAGAAGGAGGTGATGGTTGCACAAGCTACATGGGACACCTCAAGTAGTGAATCTTCAGATGATGAGGAAGAGTCTTGCCACATTACCCGGCACATGGCACTCATGGCACAAAAGGATGATCAATACACATCAAGTGAAGAGGAAGAATCAAGCGAAGATGAATCCTCCTCAAGTGAGGATGAGGTAATGGATAGTGCCAAACAAAAGCTTATCTTTCGTACAATTGCTTATCTTAGGAATGCTTTAGTTAAATCAAAGTCTAAAGTCAAAGCATTGAAAGAAG
>NW_027430030.1:0-1109 GCF_044706935.1 Curcuma longa | reverse complement strand
GAAATTAAATAATAAAATTAATTATAATTCAGTACCATTTAATTATGAAATATTAAATAACTCGATGAATTAAATTCAATAATTCAAAATTAAAATCCTAAAATATAGGAAAATATTTTTATAAATTTTAACAAGTCAAATTAAACCTTAAAACTCAAATTTATTAATCATTCAAACTTAATTATCCAATTATTGCAAGGATTGAGCCCCGGGGAGCCGTCCTTTGCGAATAATTCAAACTATAAATAATATAAGTTGATAATATAAGTTTATAATGCAAACTTAAATTAAATTCAAAATTAAATTAACTTAAATTAAATAAATTAAATTAAAATTAAAATTAAATTAAATTAAAATAAAATCCGAAATTAAAATTAAATTCGAAATTAAATTAAATTAAATTAAAATTAAATTCGAAATTAAATTAAATTAAAATTTAATTAAATTAAATTAAATTAAAATTAAATTCGAAATTAAATTAAAATTAAATTAAATTTAAATTAACTTAAAAGCTATGAACATAATTAAAATTTACGTTTAATTATTAAAACTAAATTAAAATATTACCAAATGAAATAATAAAAATAAAATTCAAAGTGTGTCAAAGTGGGTTGACACGCTCGCGGGTCCACACGACATGTATCAAATCGAGAATTTGATACATCCTTAGAAACAAAAAATTATTATTGTGTGAATTGTTTGACTCATGCATACTTGCCATGACATGCATCTGCGTTACTTTAAGTGCATATAACATGACATGTCATCATGTTTATTTTTCTGTATTAGAAATTAGGATAGTTTAAGGACCAACTACTTGATCAATTCTTGCCAACATAGTACCAGGGTGGGGCGAGATGATAGTACGTCAGGGAGGCTAGACAAAGTGGTCAAGGAGGGTAAGGAGTACCTGACTTGGTTCACGGAGTCGAACCGAACTGGCCGAAGCTACCTCGCCACATCCTAGACTAGTTAGACCAAGGTTTTTCAATAAATCGATTAAGTCCATAATTTCTTGAATTGATTCTGTCTAGGAAGTGGTCGTTGCTCCGATAACCAAGAAGGCCCCTGTGCCTCGCCACCCACCTGGGAATCAATTTTTGAAATGT
>NW_027430029.1:0-15446 GCF_044706935.1 Curcuma longa | reverse complement strand
GAAATGAATGAAAGTAAAGAAACTGTAGCGTCCGTCAAGGGCCCACTAAGGGCGGGCGTTACATAGGATGTGACAAAGTGTAGCATATGCAATGAATCACAAGTAGATGAGCGTTAAAATAAGACTAGAAATATTATATGGTCTACGCTCATCAATGCATATAAGAGTTATCATCAAATTCCTCTGGTGGGTGAGGATTAAGAAAAGGTCAACTTCGTCGCATATGACGGAATCTTTTGCAATACTGTCATGCCCTTTGGGCTAATAAATACAAGAGCAACTTATTAATGGTTAACGGATTGAGTGTTCAAGCATCAGGTCGGCAAGAACGTTGAGATTTATGTAGACAATATTCTGATCAAGAGTACCTATGCCGAAGACTTGATTAGCGATATCAAGGAAACCTATGGTACACTGTGCCGATACAACCTTAAGTTAAATCTAAACAAATGTTTATGTCATTTTCTCGGCTACATTGTGATCGAACGAAAATCGAGGTTAACCCCAAGAAAGTGCAAGCATTGCAGAGCATGCCCTTTCCTCAGAACCTCAGAGAAACACAGAGACTCTTGGACGGATCACAACACTCTCCTGATTCATCTCTAGGTCGGCTGACAATAGTTTATCTTTATTCATGGTTCACCATAAATCAGCTCAATTCGAGTGGAATGAGAAATGTGAACAAACTTTCACAGAACTCAAGTCATACCTGATGCGGCTACCTCTTCTATCCAAGCCAATCGTAGGTGAGTTCTTTAACTTTACTTAGCCGTAGTAGAGGGAGCTGTCAGTTCAATATTACTCTGGCAGGAGGGCAGCACTCAACACCCTATCTACTTTGCAAGCCACCTCCTGAAAGATGTCGAGACTAGATACTCTACTTTGAAGAAGTTGGCACTGGTTTTGGTCACTATGGCTCGCAAGCTACAACCCTATTTCCTATCTCACCCTATCATCGTGCTCACCAATAGCACCCTGGGATGACCTCAAGACGGCTCATCAAGTGAACCGCAGAGTTAAATGAGTACGATATCCAATACCAACCCAGAACAACTATCAAAGCACAGACATTGGCAGACTTCCTGATCGAGACCACATGTTGGGAATTAGAGGAAACTTGGAGGATCTTCGTAGATGGATCTGCTACGAAGCAAGGTAGTGGGGTAGGGGGCTATTGATTTTGCCCCGTGAAGAGGTCTTATAGCTGGTTATCAATCTAAACTTTCGAGCCTCCAATAATGAGGTCAAGTATGAAGTGTTGTTGGCTGGTCTACGAGCAACTAAATAGGTTGGGGCCTCTCAAGTTATCATTCATTCCAATTCCCAGTGATATCAGGATAATCAGAGCACCAGATGATCGAACATGGACAGAATTTTGATAATGGTAAAGGGTTCAAGTTAAGTTTGTGAAGTTGACTAATGAGCTCAAACTCAAGTATGCAGGTAGCACAAGAAGGTCTTCTAGTCCTAGTTGCGGCTATGTGAAGTGGACAAAGGAAACTGGTATGCAAGGAAAAGTCCTAGTCAGAGAGGACTGGGCAAGGAAGTCCTGGTCAGGAGGACTGGGCAGGAAGACTTGGCAGATCAGAGCACCAAACGTGAAAGTCTAGGTGGGTCTGGAGGATTGGACGTCTAGCGGTGGAAGTCCTAGGGGTCGAGGGTCAGAGGCTGAGCAAAAGTCCAATAGGTCTAGAGGATCGAGTTGGCAAAGGTAAATTCTCCCGAGAGGAGTGGGTGAGGACGCGTTCCCAGGAAGGGAACAATAGGCGTCAGTCTGACCTAGGATTTTACTAAAAATCTAAAAGTCAAGACCAAATAGTTTGCCAAAACTGTCAATTTCCTGCTTATATTTGTTCTAGACTAACCTTGTGATGCAGGAAAGGAGAAATCAAAACTTTGGGTTCCAGGCACCCTAATCTAGATCCAGGCGATTGGACGGTCCAAGCGCCCTGGAAGGGATCCAGGCGCCTGGACGTCAGCCGATCGGGCTAGCGAGGTGGATGAGGTGGCAAGTTCCTAGTGGTTGGGACACCTCAGCCTCCAAGCACTCGGAAAGGCTCCAGGCGCCCCCAGGTGTTGATCTCATATGGATAAGGCATTGTAGAGTCAAAGTTGATCCGACAACCTCCACATCAGCATCCAGGCGCTCAGAAGGGATACAGACGCTCGGAAGATGCCGAGTCAGTGTCGGAAGCAGATCAACAAGATGACGTGGAGGCACCCAGGCGCCCGGAAGGAGTTTCAGGCGCCCAGATCGACCTATATATGCAGCTGCGAGGGGAAACCCTAGAAGACAACTTTTACACTACTACGACGACCTTCTATGCGCAACAACACATCCGATACATCGTCGTAATGCCAAGGAGCTGCACCGACTTCTGCACTAACACTTCTACTTTATTAGTCGGTAAATTTTACATTTGCTTTTGTACTTAAACTCTTAGGATGGTAAAAGTTTACCGTTCCTAACATCTTTTGTAAAAGCGAAAACTCCTTCTCGTAAGAGGGGAGTTTAATAGTGAATTATCCATCGAAAATGATCAAGGATCGTGGGTCTTGGAGTAGCAGCCTGTGGCTGTGAACCAAGTAAATAAAAGTGTTAATTCTTTTATTTCCGCTGCATTTCGTACTTTGATTTTTTGTAAGTTTTTTGAACGAGTGAAAAAGCGACGAACGCGCTATTCACCCCTCTCTAGCGCTCAACTCGATCCTACAATTGGTATTAAAGCGAGGATTGCTCGAAATTAGTGCAACCACTAATAGCAAATTTATTTTTTTCCGTCGCTCTAAATTTTTGATTTATTTTCTTGCGCACTGCTAATCCAAGATCAAGTATTGATACATATTTTTGTTTATTTTCTTGTGCAAGTTAATAGCCCATCAAGAAGGCTTCAGTACCATCATACCCCCTCTCTTTTCCGGTGAGGACTTAATCTACTGGAAGGGGAGGATAGAGTACCACCTTAAGACGCAAGTGGAAATATGGATAGTGATCCAGACCAGACTCACTCTCCCAATCGACGTTGATGGCATCCCACAGCCATGCGAGAAGTGGAACACTGCAATAAAGCGCAAGATCAAGGCTAACGCAAAGGCAACCTGATGAGGGTGTTTTATGGGGTGATTTATTTATATAATTTTACTCTCTTGTTTGTTGTCACTCACACCGATCAAAATTAATTATTTATTTATTACTAAACCCCTAACTATCGTCTTAAATAGTATAGAGAGGTCCGGGTCGTCTCTCTTGGACTCAATGATCGGAAGTTATTCTAGACCATTGGTGTAGGGTCTTTTATTTGTTGGTTATTATTATTCACTCCTAATTATCTACACGATCCATTTATTCACAATTAAATCTATAATTAATAAAAGAATCCTATCTACATATCATACATACAACACACACTATTTCACAACTACAACATTATTCAAACAATACATAATACAACAATTCATAAATTCAAAATCCGATAAATTATTATATGAATGTCATTTATTAACACAAATTCAATGTACAATATGGGTTCCATTCATTCAATATACAACAATATACAACCTACATAATTCCTACCTAAACTATACAACATGAATTCTACAAATCTGACAATTGGTGCACCTAATGAACTTGTTCTTATTCAAATGTTACAACAACTAATCACATGCATCATGCTAAGATACATAAGCATACAATATGAAACATAAACTCAACATATACAATTTCCTACAACAACTAAGTCACAATAATTTACAAAATACTTTACAATCTATACATCTTATTCACAAGCATTATTCAACTCCATAACACAATACAACATCATACTATACAAGCACAACATCAACATGCATTCACTATAACAACCTTAACTTCATTCAAATTGATAACATAAGCTCAACAATTCAACATGAATTCCAAGTCATACAATCTGTACAATGGATTTAACATACAATATACAATATGTTATTACTACAACATGCACAACATCACCCAACTACGCACTATATAATAACACAACTTAAATCTGTACCAAATATTACAAGTTCAACAATAAGCATGCATCTTTACATCATTTACAACCAAACATTCATGATACAGATCCAATTCATTGCATGCCATGGGTCAAGTCAATAGAACAATTACAAATGTGATACACACTCCTTCACAACACTTACATCTTATCATTCAACCCAAGGGATCATGTGATACACTTAAATTCAATTCAAACCTAAGCATTTGATACAACAACTCAATCGGTTCACACCTTGCCCCATTTCACCTCTCACAACAGAACATGCTACCCTCAATATTATCCCTAACAACCATTGTTACAATTCATTTGATATTCAACTTAATTCACAACAGAACTTCATCACAACAGATCATACAAATCGAACCACCAACAAGATCACATCATTCAACAAGTTTAAGTATCAATTCACAATTCGAATCACAATCGTTAAACCAAGATATAAATTATTGACAGAAACATAACACATCAACAAACTGGGTGTTTTTGATTTACACAGCTAACAATCAGGAAACCAAATTAGCATCAAAGGTTAGGTTAGAGATTAAGGTTGGAATTAAGGTTAGGATTAAAGTTAGGGATTAGGGTCAGTGTTATGGTTAAGAACAGAATTAGGCATTGGGGTTAGAATTAGGAACGTATTTACAGTGTAACAAGGGGGGGTTTCGATTCAAGTAAACAGAAACAAAATAGAAATGAACAGCTAACAAGAGTAATGGATTGAACATCAAGCTAGGGTTTAGAATCGATTTCCTGATTCCTCACAGATCGAAGCCAGCAATCGGAGGAAACATTGTGCCGATGGAAGTGAATCTCGCCGGGGTGGTTATCGGGAGAGTCGGTCGGAGAAGGCGAAGCTTAGAAACCTCAGCGGCTACTCCTTTCCCTGATACAATCGCAGACAAGGTCAGAAACAATGAATGAAACCCTTACCTACCCTTTCCAATGACGGCGGAGAATGAAGCGATCCGAAGTGCTCAGCTACAACCGCAGACCAAGCTCGGTGTGGAGTCCCTACTACAACCGCAGACAAGGTCCGATTACCTATCGGAGCTTCTGTGGTGGTGGAGGAGTGGCTATCGTCGGCCGCTCGTAGCTGGGCACTCCGCTCACAGCCACGAAGAACGACGACAGGGGAAAGGAGAATGGACGGCGACGAAGCAACCTTCGATTAGCGGTGCCGCTCGACTTGGATCAGGAACTCGGAGGAAGAAGAAGAGGCAGAGTGGAGTAGAGGAGGCTCGACGATGAAAACAGAGGAAGAACGGGAGAGAAGCAGAGGAAAAAATTGCGATGAGGAGAGAACAGTACCTAGCTTGCGATCCGAGCCCCCCCCCCCCCCCCTTTGCGCGTGAGCCATAATTTCACCTTTAAACGTTGCGCTTGAACCGGGCTTTAAGCTTGAACCGGTTGGAATTGAACCAGTTTGATTGCAATTGGATTGGGTTGATTGTAGTGGGCCGCTCTTTAATAGGTTAAGTTGATTTGGGCAGCAAACCGGACTAGACTTAAACCTGATTTGAACTTGACTCTGAAATTTGACCGGATATGCAATGGATTGAGCTAAATTGAATTGAGCTGAACCAAATCGACTTGAGCCGGACCAAATTGAACTTAGGCTGAACCCAATTGAATCAGAATTAGCTTTTAACCCATTTTAAATCTGGTTGAGCCAAATCTAAATCTGAATTAAACCCGACTCGAAGCAGAGTTGATTTCCCTCCAAATTGAATTTCTTGCAAAATAAATTACAACCAATTAATATTCATAAATGTCACAAATTAATGAAAAATAAAATAAACACCAAAAAATCATCCACAGTAAAGAATTAGCCCAAAATACAATTTATAACATGAAATATAATCAAAATTAGCCCAATATGATCCTAATTAACCAGGTCAAAATGCTAATTATCACAACCTAGATGAATGCGATCTCACCAAAGAAAGCTCAACCGAGTTGGTCCCTTCATAAGTGTTAAGGATTTATGGGACAAGCTCATTGAGCTACATGAGGGAGCGTCAGATATGAAAGTAAGTGCGAGACATTCTCTTAAACAAATTATATAACATCAAAATGCAGGATGGTGAATCTACGAGTGGATTGCACGCATGAATTCAAGACTTGCTCAATGGATTACATGCCATAGGGCAACCCGTGGAAAATCAAGATGTTATCAGGTATGCTCTGAAAGCATTCCCAAGGAATACCTTATGGGCATCAATGGTTGATGCGTATAAGGTTTCTAGGGACCTTTCCAAAATTAAGTTAGATGAATTATTTTTTAAATTTGAATTACACGAACAGACTAATGCCAATCCGATCAAGAAAATGATTGCACTTCTTGCAGGACAAGTGAAAGGACCACAAGACATGATGTCGAACCGAGCCGAATCCAAAGACGCATCAGATTTTGAAAGCAATGATGAAGTCGCTTCCGAACTAGTCAACCTAGTTCAGAAAATATTTAGAAAGAGAAAAGGATTCAAGAAGTCCAACATGAGGAAGGTGATCCAGAAAGCTGGATCAAACAAGCCTCCAACCAACAAGGCTGAAGTCACGTGCTACGACTGCAACGAGAAGGGACACTTCAAGGCTAAGTGCCCTAACCAAAAGAAGGAGAGAAGTATCAAAAAGAAGGTACTGAAGGTCACGTGGGATGAGTCCTCCTCAAAAGACTCAAAGGAGGAAGAGAACATGAGCTTCCTGACTCTACCAGCAAGAGAGGAGTTAGCTGAGACGAGTCTGAACCCAACACAGAATCAGAAGCGAGTTGGAATCAAGCCATGGATCCATATCCAGTTCAGAAGGTCCAAACACCACTATAAGAAATCAACTAACTGAAAAATTATATTCAATCATTTATTGTTTGTCTAAAAAACTGACAAAGTCCAATGTCCAAGTTAAGTCTCTCCAAAAAGAGGTAACACTCCTTAAGGAGAAAATTAACCTCAGCTCGTCAACTGAAAAGGTTCAGGCTAGAATTTCAACTCAAGTCCAACTTGAGAAAGAAAATTTCAATCTAAAAATTCAATTTGATGATCTGAAAAGATCGTTGAAAAAGTTTACTTCGGGCTCCAAGTATCTTGACATGATGCTTGGAACTCAAAGGGTTGTGTACAACCGATCTGGACTTGGACACAAAGCAGATATAGATCATACTTGTCATTATTAAATCGAACCAAAAAACCCCGAATCCAAGCATGGGTTCTGAAGTCTAACCTGATTAATCAAGTTGGACGGAACCAATACTGGATCCCTAAGGATCAGATTCACTATCTGATCAGACTCCAACAGGGGTCATGATCCAGGAGGATCCAAAACCATCATAGCTTAAATAAGACCTTGCTTGATTTTATTTTTTATTTTCTTTTGAACTTAGATTGAACCTAGGCTAGTTAAGGACATAGGTCTGATTAATACTTGCCCAACCTAGTACCAAAGTGGGTGAGATGATAGTACGCTAGGGAAACTCGATTTAGGTAGTCAAGTAGGGTAAGAAAGTACCCTATTTGGTTTGCTTACCTGAGTGGAACTAACGGAAGCTACCTCATCAAATCCTAGACTAGTTAGATCAAAGTCTTTCCTTAGATTAACTAAGTGTATAATTTCACGAATTAGCTTTGTCTTAGAAAGTGGTTGTTGTTCTGATACCCAAGAAGACCCTTATGCCTCGCCACTGCCTGGAAGCTAAAACCTGAAATGTATACTTAATTAGTCAATGGTTAAACTTGAATCTAACTCAAGATTAATCAAGTCTTAGAAAATCACATCTTTAATTAATTAAGTAAAATTAAAAAATCATCTCACACAATCCATAGGATTAACTGCTTGATAATCTAGACATGGGTGAGATGGAAATTAGTAAAGTGAAAATCAATCTACTTTTAACTCCAAATTAGATCCAAATCAAATATCTTATATATAGGAACATAAAGATTTTAACCAATGGATGTTGAATAGTGGATGCTCCAAGCACATGACTGGAGACAGATTGAAATTCACAAAGCTTAAGTTCAAGAACCTAGGATCTGTTGCGTTCAGGAACAACGGAAAACTTAAGTTAATTGAAACAGGTAATATCGAACTGAGTTTCAATTTTATTATTTGTAAAGTATTATTAGTAGATTAATTTAAATTTAACTTGTTAAGTATTAGTCAATTATGCGATGCTGGATACTTAGTTAGATTTACCAAATCCAAGTGTATAATTAAAAATATTAAGAATCCCAACATAACACTTAAGGGAATTAGAAAAAATAATATCTACAAAATTGACCTACCAAGCTCCTCAACTAAGTGTCTATTGACACAACAAGAGGAAACTAAGTTGTGGCACAGGAGACTGGGTCACACTCATATAAAACTCATCTCAAAGATGAATCAAAATGACTTAGTTAAGGGTCTACCTAAGTTAATTAACCTAGAAAACATAATTTGTAATGCTTGTCAACAAGGTAAACAAACAAAATCAACCCACAAAGTAACTAACCTAAACCAAACAAACTCAATACTTGAACTACTACACTTAGACCTCTTTGACTCACATGGGGCTAAGTCACTAAGTAGAAAACCAGTACTGCTTAGTAATAATTGATGACTACTCTAGGTTCACTTGGGTAAAATTCTTAAAAACTAAAGATGAAACTTATGAAAAATTCACCAACTTATGCAAACTAATAGAAAATAAAAAGGATATAAAAATTAAAAGAATAAGAAGTGACCATGGTGGAGAGTTTGAAAATGCTAGGTTTAATGAATTTTGTCAAGTTAATGGATACCACCATGAGTTTTCATGTCCTAGAACCCCACAACAAAATGGAATAGTAGAAAGGAAAAATAGAACTCTACAAGAAGTAGCTAGGACAATGCTAAATGAATACAAATTAACCAATCAATTCTGGGATGAGGCAATAAGCACAACTTGCTATATTCAAAATAGAATATTAATTAATAAACATCATAATAAAACTCGTCTATGAAATATATTATAATAAAATATCCAATTTAAATTACCTAAAAGTATTTGGATGTAAAGTACACATACTAAATACAAAAGACTACTTAGAAAATTTTACATCCAAAACCACTAAGAAAATATTTTTAGGTTATTCTACAACCAGTAGGGCATATAGGGTCTATAACAAGGATACCCTAAAAGTTGAAGAAACTACAAATATAATATTTGATGAAGAAAGTAACATTAATCAACCTAATGAACAACTTAATAATCAACAAAACCAAGAAGAAGAGGAAATTCAACCTAACTCAAACATAACCGAACCAGAAGATAGGACTGACCCAAACCTAATCGAATCGAATACCACACGAGCACCTAGATTAAGAGTCAATCACCCTCCTAATCAAATATTGGGTGATCCTAACCTAGGAGTTTGAACTAGATCATCCTATAGAAACCTGAGCCAAATAGCACTAATATCCAATATTGAACCAAAAACTATAGAAGAAGCCCTACCTGACCCTGACTGGATAATAGCAATGCAAGAAGAACTAGCACAATTTGAACGAAATCAAGTATGAGACTTAGTTCCCATGCCAGATAACAAATCAATTATAGAAACTAAATGGGTGTTTAGGAATAAAACAGATGAAAAAGGGAAGTTGTAAGAAATAAAGTTAGACTTAGTAGCTAAGGGGTTTAGCCAAGTAGAAGGACTAGACTACGACAAAACCTATGCACTCGTAGCTAGACTTGAATCCATCAGAATGTTGCTAGCCTATGCAATCACAAAGGATTCAAGCTCTACCAAATGGACGTAAAGTCTGCATTTTTAAACAGGTTCATTAAAGAATAAGTCTATGTAGGTTAACCACCTGGGTTTGAAGATAAAGACCATCCAAATTATGTCTTCAAACTCAAGAAAATCTTATACAGGTTAAAACAAGCACCTAGGGCATGGTATGAAAGATTATCAACATACCTAGTATCTAAGGGTTTTAACCAAGGACAAATTGACCCCTCATTATTTGTTAAAACCATAGAAAATGACTTCTTCATAGCCCAAATATATATAGACAATATCATTTTCAGTTCAACGAACAACACTAAATTCTTAAATAAATTTGTTGAACTAATGAAAAATGAGTTCGAAATGAGTTAGGTAGGTGAGTTACACTTTTTCTTAAGGTTACAAATAAAACAGACTAAAGATGGTAACTACATTTATCAAACTAAATATGCTAAAGACCTAATTAAGAAATTTGACATGAAAAATGTAAAAGAAATAAAAACACTCATAGCAACAAACATAAATATTGATAGTGACCCAGAAGAAAAATAAGTAGACTTAAAATACTATAAAAGTATAATAGGTAGTCTACTATACTTAATTGCAAATCGACCTAATATTTTATTTACAGTTGGTATGTGTGCTAGATAGCAATCAAATGCTAAGGAATCTCACCTAACATTAGTAAATAAAATACTTAGGTATGTCAAGGGAACATTAAATATAGGAATGTGGTACCCTAGGAGTAACAACTTTGAACTAATAGGGTACTCTGACTCAGACTATGCTAATTGTAAACTAGACAGAAAAAGTACAAGTGGAGGATGTCAATTCTTGGGTTCATGTCTAGTCAGCTGGTGTAGCAGAAAGCAATAATATTTTACACTATCTACCACTGAAGCAGAGTACATAGCAATGGGGGAATATGTTGCACAATTACTTTGGATGATGCACACATTAACTGACTTTAATCTAAAATACCACAATACTAAAGTCTTAATTGACAATGTTAGTTCAATCAACTTGACTAAGAATCCAATCCATCACTCTAGAACCAAATATATAGAAGTCAAACACCATTTTGTTAGGGACCATGTCGCTAAGGATTGTACTCAACTATGTTGAATCCAAATCAAACCTAGTTGACATCTTTACAAAATCCCTCTCCTGAATTTGAGTTTAGCATACTCAGAAGATAATTAAGAATGTGCTTGGTAGACTAAGTTTTAATTTTTAAATTATTTTTCTATCATAATATTTTTCAAAAATCATGATTTTTTTACAAATCTATTATTACTAATACTTTCAAAAAAAATTCCAAATTATATTACTTATTATTTTTAAAAAACTTAGTTTTAGGAATATATTTTCAAAATTATGATTTTAAAAGTAAAAGAAATTTGAACTTAGCCTAGGCACTCCTAGTAGAAAGCATGCACCTATAGATTTAGGCTAATTGCATCTCACAAAGCATATTAGATATAATTTGCTTGTGTATTGTGAAACTTAGAATGGTGTGAGATGCATAGGATAAAAGCTTGAGTTTTTTATGTTTATATCAGTGCATCAAAATAAATCTGGACTAAAAATACATACAAACATGGATCAGGTTAAGTGTTCCTTCATAGTAAAAGACTAGCTGGAAACATACACTTAACATGACTAACTTGGTGAAAATTATTATCTTCTGATAGTCAGTTAGTAACAATGAGTTAGCCATGTGACTAAAGGCTAAATTTTTTTTGGTCTAAGTATTTGTTATATATATTATATAAATCATGCTTGAACTTAAATCCAAATTTTATTATTCTGATTAAAGGTGTATTTATTGCTTTTGTAAGTTTTTTTTAAAAACTCTCACTAGATTTATTTTTTATTATGTCAAATGGGGAGAGAGAGTGTACAAGTTTAAAATTCTAAGTTAAATGGTTTTTTAACTTCACTTTTATAAAAACTATTTTTTTTAAAGTTTTCATAATTTCTTTTAAAAAAATTGCTTTCTCTTATTTCAAAAGTGGTTTTGTGTAAAATTATTTTTCTTGGAAAATGTTCAAAATTTCAAAAGCTTAATCTTTTTCAAGAGAAACATATTTTTTACAAAATATTTTTTTGAAGATACTTTCAAAATTTAAAGTATTACTTGGATGGTTCTTAGACTGAATTGACAAAAGATTAAAAAGAACCATGTCAAATCTCAGGGGGAGAAAAAAAATTTATTTTTAAAATTTTTCTAAGTATACCTTAATTTCAGGGGGAGATATTGAGTTAAGAGGGAGTCAGTATTTCTAACTTGAAATTTCATTATGACTATATTTTTTTAAAGAAAATTTACACTTAACTTGAAACCAAGATTGTTATAATAAAAAAGGGGGGAGATTATTGGTGCAGGGAGCATTAGATGATCGAATCAGGATTTTGATAATGGAAAAGGGTTTCAAGTTAAGCTTGTGAAGTTGACTAATGAGTTGAACTAAATGTGCATGTAGCACAAGGAAGTCCTAGTTGTGACTAGGCAAAGAAAGTCCTAGTCTGGAGGACTAGACAAGGAAGTCTTGGTCAGGAAGGACTGGGGAAGGAAGTCCTGGTTAGGAGGGCTGGAGAAGAAAGTCCTGATCAAGAGGACTTGAGCAGGAAGACTTGACAGATTAGAGCACCAGGTGAAAAAGTCTAGGTGGGTCTGGAGGATCGGACGTCTAGTGGTGGAAGTCTGGGAGGGTCGAGGGTCAAAGGCTGAGCAAAAGTTCAATAGGTCTGGAGGATCGGGTTGGCAAAGATAAATTCTCTTGAGAGGAGTGGGTGAGGGCGCGTTCCTGGGAAAGAAACAGTAGGTGTCGGTCTGACTTAGGATTTCATTGGAAATTTAAAAGTCAAGACCAGACAGTTTGCCAAAATTATCAATTTCCTACTTATATTTGTTCTAGACTAACCTTGTGATGCAGGAAAGGAGGAATCGAAACTTTGGAGTTCCAAGCGCTCCAATTTGGATTCGAGCTACTTGATGGTCTAGGCGCCTGGACATCAGACCGAATTGGCCAGCGAGGCGGATGAGGTGGCAAGTTCCCAATGGTCGAGATACCTCAGCCTCCAGGCATCTAGAAAGGCTCTAGGCGCCTGGATATTGATAAGGTATTGCAGAGTCAAAGTTGATTCAGCAACTCCATGTCAGCATCCAAGCGCCCGGAAGGGATACAGGCGCCCGGAAGATGTCAAGTCAGCATTGGAAGTAGATAGATGGGATGACGTGGAGGAGCTTAGAAGGGCTCGGATTGACCTATATATGCAACTACGAGGGGAAACCCTAGAAGACAACTTATACGCTACTATGACAACCTTCTACAAGTGATCAACACATCCGATATGTCATCGTAATGTTGAGGAGCTACACCAACTTCTGCACTATACATCAACTATTTTAGTCGGTAATTTTACATTTGCTTTTGTACTCAAAATCTTAGGACAGTAAAAATTTGCCGTTCTTAACATCCATTGTAAAAGCGAAAACAGCAAAAACTCATTCTCGTAAGAGGGAAGTTTAATAGTGAATTGTCTATAAAAAATGGTTAAGGACCGTGGGCCTTAGAGTAGTAGTCTGTGGTTGTGAACCAAGTAAATAAAAGTGTTCACTTCTTTTATTTCTATTGCATTTCTTATTCTGATTATCCGTAAGTGTTCTGAACGAATGAAAAAGCGACGCACGCGCTATTCACCCCCTCTAGTGCTTAACTCGATCCTACACTATTTCCCTCCTATATTGCCTATAGGTAAATCTTAAGTAATGACAGTACCTAATAAAATTTTATAAGTTAATTTTACTCGAAGAACATGATATTAAAGCTTTGTGAAAATATGATCCAGATTTTTTTTTATCATCCACTAAATTTTTATTGGAAAAGTATGTGGAAAAATAGTTGGAAAAATGGACTCCAACATGAACAACTTTTTAATGTTACGAAAATGTATGGGTGAGACTCTCTCTCACGTGTGCGTCTGTAAAGATGCAGACTTAAGATCCAAATTGTACTAAATCCAATTGACTCATGTGCAATGCAACTTATTCACGTCGAATGTCAAATCAACTACTATTTTATCACATGAATTATTTTTCATGCACGTTCTAAGAGTGTAACAGATATATTAATAATCAATCTGAAACAGTCGAACGTTAATGGATGATTTATAATAGCTCAGATGATAACAACTAGCCATTAATGGTCAATTGTTGGCATTTTAAGCCAACCGACAAAGGAGAATAATTACTACTAATCGGTAGAGTTAATGGTTGTCAAGGTTCCAAGTCAATAAAAAGAGGCTCCTCCCTTGAGCAGAAGATATCGATCCATCCATTAGCAAACTAACTCTTCCATATTTCTTTCTTTTCTTTCCAATGATAGTTTTCGAGTACACGTTTAGTTCGCCACGTACAATTAGTATTTTGTTGCAAACGTGGTCAAGTTGTGGTATCCTAAGAAATGGTTGCAAAAGTGAATGGAAGAAAGAGGTGGATGAAAGGAGGAGACACCATTTTGAATGGGACTTTAGTCCCACATTGGGGGTTTCAAGGCCTTATTATTGATTTTGTATTGTATCACATGCATTGATGTTGTGAACATATGCATGGGAAGAGACTCTCTCTCATCCCTGAGTAAGCAGGAGGTGCAAATCCAGAGTTTGGATTTCACTAAATTAAGGTAACTTGTGTGTGAGAATGATCTGTGTGCATCGAATGCTAGATCGATCGAGGCAAAATTTGCCCAATAGAATGAACCAACATTTTGTCATTTAATTCAATCTTCACGAATGCATTAACTTGAAGTTAATGGAGAATCTATAACCACCCTGGTAAAACAGTCGGCTATTGATGATCGACAGTGGCATTTCGATCTGGGCAATAAATGACATTTGCTTAGCCATTTAACCTAGCCAAAGGAGAGGCGCTCCTACATAAGGAGGCGAGATCTTTGAGCAGAGAGCATGAGAAAAAGCAATAGCAAAAGAAAACTCTATCCACTTGTGCTCCCCTCAAATCGTTTTCCTCTGCTATGCATTTATTGCTCGATAGATTTCTCATGTTAACATTCAGATACAAATTTAGCTCACTGCGACCACCAGTCCTTGGTGGTAATTACAGTTTGCCGTTGGATTCTGGGAAACAAATGACCCATAACAATCTCAAAGCACAACTAGAGGTGGGACAAATCTGTTTTTAAGAAACTACGTTAAACGCAGACCTCGACTTCTCTATTTTAAGCACTCAGAAACCCACTTGGAAATACTTTCCCAAGAATTTGGACTCCATGCTCGAGCACTTGGAATTTGAGTGATATTCGACAGTCAGGCGACTTCTCTCCTGATTCAGTGTTCCACTCGATAGTAGGGTGACTTCTTTTCTGACTCGATAGTCAGGCAACTTCTCTCCAGACTCAACATTTCACTCAGGCGATAATAGAAGTCAAGGTGAAGTTCTCTCCCAATTTGACTTAGTAGTCGGGCAACAGTCCACTCAGTTGACTTAACGTTCAGGTGACTCAGCACTAGAAAAGCTCGACCGACTCAACACTCGACAACTAGGCCGACTCTACTTTTGGCAACTCAAATCTCAACTGACTTGGGCAACAACACATAACATCCTTCTTGAGAAGTATCAGGTCACTAGACCTCAAGGCACTCG
>NW_027430028.1:0-4211 GCF_044706935.1 Curcuma longa | reverse complement strand
CCAAAGCTAATTGCTTTGAAAGATGTGGATATAAATAAACTAAACCAAGTGTTAATCAACTGGAGAAAATATTCATTAATAGATAAGGATGTAATTTTATCTAATTGAGTTGATTGTATTTGTTAGAATAGACTTGAAAAAATGATGATAAATCTCAGTTAGCCTCATTGACTATCCCTGAGAGTGACCGGCTTGGCCCCACAGATGTTTCCCACCGGCCACCAGGATAAATCGGGAAGTGCACGCAGCGGCCAACCCAAACATCCAACATCCTTTGATTGTGCTCCCAATTTGGAGGAAAATTCCTGCAAATATGTTGTAGTTGGGGATCGAACCGCGGGTGCTTGGGTGACAACCTGGATATCCTACTGCGATACTATGCCCCGGGACTTGAGTAGACTTGAAAGGTCTTTAGTCAATTAGCAATCAATCATTAGTTAATAAGATTTCCTTATCTTAGTTGCAATCAACTAGAGATAATTTTAGTTATTTAAAATCAAAGAAAAGCTAGTTGCTTGAACAATCTTATCCATTATTTGAAGTTTAGTTTGTGAGTATAAACATAGACACAAAAGAACCTCAGAATACAACACTCATATACTCTTCTTCAGCAAAGGTGGAATTTTACCCCAGCAGCCCCAAACGGTCGGCTCCACTGTTGGGATCGTCCCGGTGCAATGCGCGTGTCTAGACGTTTCCCAAACGTGCGCAGCGGAAATATAATAGATAATTACACCTAATTATTAAACAACACACGCATGTACAGCAGTAATAACAAGTACAAGACATGACAGGAAATTAAAATTTGTACTGAACAACAAAATTATTCTACTTACACAAATAAATTTACAAAAAACTAAATAATTCTGCGCGCACCTTTTCGGTGACATTTGAGCAGGATTGGTATCAATCAAGCGATCCTCGTTGGAGTCCCGTCTCTACTGGTGATCCATGCCACGCTCCCATCTGGACAGCTTCAGAAGCCACGAGTCGCGTCATCATCTTCGGTACTAGCCGATGATTGATGATGATCGAATCGAGAGAAGCCTTATTCCAAAAACCATGCAATAACGTTTGTCATGATCGTTCCAGAGCTTTCTTACTAACACGGAGAAATATATTGCCGATGTAGTTTTCGATGGACAACCATTGACCGTCGATTAGGACAAATAATCAAAACATTCCGATAATGATGGAATAATCTCCGGAAGCTTCGTAAACTTTCTGTGAGATTAACAAACGATCAGAAAACCTATCCGATAGTTAGAAACAATTTCTAACAATCGAATAGCAAATTCTGTCAACAAAACACTAATACAATTATATACAATCATCTCCTTCCTCTTCCACACATCCAAATACGAACACCTCCTCTCCCACGTAGCCTAAACCCTAAACAGAAAGGTTGTGAGAACCTTTCTTGCAAAAATTAGCTGTTGGCTTCTCTCCCATTCGACCAACAACAACTCCTTGTTCTCAGGCAGAGAAAGGTACACGACGGCAACAAGAACCGGCGGCGGCAGCTGAAACCAAGTGGCGACGGTGCCAGAACAGGGGAAGAGGAAGGGTAGCCTCGCTCGGGACTGGCTAGAGCGGAAATAGAGGCTGCACGGAGGAGGGATCGCGAACAACAGCAGCCGAAGCTTTGCGTGATCTCACGGCGTCGGGTTCGCGGTCAATAAGGAAGCCCGATCGTAGCCGGTGGGAAGCAAGGTCGCGGCTGGAGGGAGGCTTGACCCTGGAAAAATCGACCTCGGGAAACTTCAGCGTCCAACTCCGAAGTGTCGGCGACGGGCGGCGTGATCGCGTGCGACAGTCCTCTGTTTTGCGTCGGCGGAGAAGGAAGACCACTGCGGTTTCCTTTGGCCGGCGACGCGAAGAGGAGACGCCGGTGGCTGGGAAGAAATGGCGTGCCCTAGCCATGGTTCTTCTCTCCAGTCGGCGCGCACACACACGGGAAGATGAGAGGGAAATCACGAGCTGTCTAAACCCTGCTTCTCCTCTGCTTTTTATCGCGAGGGAGAGAAGCTTGAGCGGTGCGTCGGGCTGAAGAGAAAACCAAGAAACCAAGAAAGCCCTAACCAGTTCAATTACTGTAGCGAACCGAACCAGACCGGGTTCTTTTAGACTTGGTTCGCTCGGTTCACTAATCAAATAAACTCCGATTTGATCCAAACCAATTTTGTTCACTTCGTCTTCACAAGACAAAGCTTCTCATCCCATCTGTTCTGTTAAAATCTCTTCCATTGCGAACCAAACCAAGTTGGTTCAATTCAATTCAAAATCTCTTCCATCTACAAGTTGCAGAAGACTTGCAGAAGAGAATTCAATTCTCAAACTTATTTTAAGTCCTTCGGAGAACTTGTTATGCGTGTGACCCAATAGGTTTCCAGTTATGTTGGTCGTCTGTAATTAATCATTAATTACGGAACGATCATGAATGGTACCTAGTAGTATATCATGATCCCCAATTAATCGAAAAATCAATGATTGATTCTAGACATCTTCTAAATCTTTCAGCAGCTCCAGTTAAACGTGTCTCGTTCCTTTTACTGTCTTATATCCGCTTGATTTAGGACATGGTCTATGTGTCGGTCCCCACTATGCTGACTACGTCACACCTAGCCCAAGCTGCTTTCTTGTCCTGTGGATTCAAGTTACTCGTACACGTATCCAAGAGTACCGTACTCTTAACATGTAATGCTTTGGCCAAAGACTTTTAGTAATAATCCTGACAAGCGGCTGCAAGGTATACGTCTCCTTTTCAAGGAGCGGTGAATCCTCTGTGGACTATTCAAACACATTCAGACACTTCGACTTATACCCAATCATCTTGGGTCCACACCTCCTCGGAGATGCTGCTTAAGATGTCAAAGTATAAGCCTCCATGGCCAAGGTGACTTGAATACCGCAAGTCAAAAGAAACTCATACTTAAGCTGCATTGAGATCTTCATTGACATATGAATCGAACCATATGAAGTCTCATGGCAGGTCACTCCAATGAACTGGTTACCTTTAACCAGCATCCACGTTTAACTCTCAACATCTAATGTTGACAGCAGTGAGATCAGCTGCTTGGCTAACCAAGGAGTTCAAAACGTGCTAGTCTCGATAGAATCGATGACGTCCGTCTCATCAATTCCTCGACTAGGGATAATTTCAATACGTTCATAATTACACGTGTAGAGATGCTCACTAGTTGTGATCCAATCACAAATTCTCTCACGCTATGAATCGTATTGCGGACATTCAGTATTCGAGTTTAAGATCCACTCAAACACATACGGAATATGCACTCAAATAGTGAATTGCTATTTATCTAATAAATAGTATAACCCTAAGGTGATTGCCTTAGGACACCTCTCAAATTAACAGACTCCCACTTGGCCTAAGGTCAATCGCCATGGTATCCAATACCACGCGTCTCTATGTGTTCCTCAAACTTATTTTGAGGTAGAGATTAAAGGATCCCGCAAGGTTCCTTTCGATGGGAATCTTCTCGATTGTATTTCTCTTCTACGGATGATCTTTTGATCAATTGATATCGCCGAAGCACATGTTTGGATCGACGGTGAGACCTAGGTTCCATCGCTTGCACGATTGCTCCATTGTTGTCGCTGTAAGCAAGTAACACTTCAACAATGGTTGGAACCATTCTAAGTTCAATGATGAACTTCCTGATCCAAACCGCTTCGTTAGCTGCTTCACAAGCTGCAATGTTGTCTTATTTGAAACACTTTCAACTTATTGCATCATAATTTAAAGCGAATTCGTACCCAGACTGGGACTTGGAAATATCCTTGTCTGTCTAGTAGCTGGTATCCGTATATCCGCGTGTAACCATATCACTTTCTCCATGTACCAAAATAAATCATTATTTCCTCTTAAGTACTTTAATAATTATTTTGACAGCCGCCCAATGATCTATTCCTGGATCTGATCGGTATCCGCTCGTAACACTTAGAGCACATGATACGTCGGGCCTCGTATACATCATAGTATACATGATTGATCCTATTGCCGAAGCATAAGGAATCATACTCATGTAAATCCTCTCGTCTTTTGTCCGTGGACACGTAGACTTCGAAAGGTGATCCTTTCTCAGATTCAAGCATGCTAAACCACTTTTAGCACCTTGTCTATTTGTGTAGACTGCAAAAGACCAAGCAAACTTTCGATTTATCTATATAGATCTTAATCGCGGAGATTT
>NW_027430027.1:0-1799 GCF_044706935.1 Curcuma longa | reverse complement strand
ATGTGCGTAGGATGTATACCTGTTTTCATGCTTTATTTGCACATCTTTCTGAGCTTATTGCTTTATTCTTATGTATGTTGCATCCCTTATTCATGCATTTAGGCATATATTCTACATTTCCTAGTTCGGAGATCTGCTCGTGCTTTAACATGTTTCAGGGTGGAAATTGGAGCGAAAACGGGCAAAACGGAGTACTATTGAAGATCAGGCAAGACAGGGCCGTGCCTCATAGGCACGGCCATGTCTATTCAACTTCTGGCCGTGTGTCAATGGGCACGGGCGTGTGCCAAATTCCCCTCAGCATCAGCCAGAGGCCGTGCCTCAAAAGCACACCCGTGCTTCAAAACAGAACCAAGCCAGTTCATGGCCGTGCCTCCAAAGCACGGCCGTGTCTTCACCCTGGAGCAAGCCTCAGCTGAAGGCCGTGCCTCACAGGCACGGCCGTGTGCAAGAACAGAAGCGCCCAAGCAGCTGGCCGTGCCTAATAAGCACGGCCGTGTCCAGCAACTCAGCTCCAGCCAGTGCGTGGCCGTGCCTCCCAGGCACGGCCGTGCCATCAAACAGAAGAAGGACCATTCTGGGCCGTGCCTAAGAGGCACGGCCGTGCCTCTGATCCGAGAGCTCACAGCTTCAGGCCGTGCCCCCAAGGCACGGCCGTGCCTTACCTTGTGCCCGAAGCCAACACAAGGCCGTGCCTCCCAGGCACGGCCGTGTGCACGGAGGCGAGCTGCTACCGAACCCTGCACTATAAATAGGCCTCTTTGGAGACCTAGCAAAGGGGGGAGACTTTTGGAGAGCCACCGGAGTTGTTCTTGAGCCGCCGACGCCTATTTCGGAGGAGATTCGACGATCCATCACCGATACGACTGCTCCAGACCATTTCCATCTCATCTACGCAGAGATTTCACTCCGAGGAAGAAGATAAGTCTAGTTTCCTGCATTTCTTGTTTATCTTTGGGAACAAGATGTATTCTCTCTTTCCTTTGGATTGTATTCTCCTCGATATGGAGTAGATTTCCCTAGATTCTAGGATGTAGGATAAATCAGATGTAATGGATGATTGTATTTGGATTTGATTAATCTACCGTTTTCTATGAAATACTGTGCATTGCTTTGTGGATTTGTGCTTGTGCTTGATGATAACTTGTGTGTATGAATCCATGAGGGTAGGGATTTACTATGAATTGGAGAATCATTAGGCCGTATACCGGGGCGCTCTGTAAAAGGGGCAGACCTTGAACCGGGCGAGATTCCGAAGGGTTTTCTAATACATAGTTGAATTCTTATGAGGAATAGTTAGCGGTCATTCGTTATTGGGGAGAGATCCGTAAAAGGATATCCAGTGACAGTGGATAGGGTTCTTTTAGTATTTCCGGGGCGCCTGAGTGACACGGGCAGACCTTGAACCGGGCTTCTAGAACCGTTTCGAACCAATAGCGAGTGACGTAAGAAACCCAATGAATTAATTCGAGGATACCTGACGAGGTTGAATTGGATAATTTGGTTGACATTCCTACAATTGAACAGTTGTTGAGGAAAGGTAGAGGATCCAAGTCGATTAATCCATTCTCTGAGGAGTCCGAAATCCTAGGATCGCTTCACCCATCAGTGTCACAGTCGATCCCTTTCTCTGACTTTTAGGATAAAGCACTTTAGAACACTCCCATCTCCCCCACACAACTCATGAACAGTTTTCTCTCCACCTTTCTGTGCTAGATTTAGTAAGTAGTTCCACGGTCCCTGTGGATTCGATCTTTTTATTACTTGGCGATATTCCGTGCACTTGCGGAAGCACATCA
>NW_027430026.1:0-1273 GCF_044706935.1 Curcuma longa | reverse complement strand
GTAAGCAGTTACTGTAACTGCACGTGCCGCTTACCATTCACCACTCATCCCACGAAGCGCACATTGTGCACTTCGTGGAGAACGCATCCTCTCCCTATTAAAGGGAGAGGAACGATCTACTGCGTGAGAGAAGGAGAGCGGTGAAAGGTGTGGAGAGCAAACCTGTGCTCTCGAGTGGTAAGGTGTGCGTCCAAGCCGAAGAGGAAAAGAGGATTGCTGTTGACGAAAAGGAAGAACAACATCCGAGGATCTGGTTTGTGAACCTTGAGAAGCTGTTCGTTTGTGATTGCTTCTTCGACACGAGCAAACCCTTTCGGAAATCTCGCTACAACAGGTATGAATAGATAACATTGGTATCAGAGCAATAATTCAGTTTACCTGTTGGTTTTCTTCCCACGGTGGAAGAAATTGTGTTTAGCATGATCTGCTCTGCAATTTCTTTTCTTTTCTCTTCTGTTTACCCATCACTGCTCTGGCCGGTGATGCACACAACAGCAGCAAATCACTGCTCTGGCCGGTGATGCACACAACAGCAGCATATCACTGCTCTGGCCAGTGATACACACGGCAGAGCAAGCGCGACTTCCAGTCGCGTGTGACGCCGGCGAAATGTCCGGCCGGCAAAGGTTGGTGCAGTCTGTTACCATGAGATTGATGCAGTATGATTAAGACTGGCGCCGATGTAGTTGATGAGGCGGCAGAAAAATTAGGGCACAGTGAAATCACCGATTCCATCGGATTTCACAGATTTCAATTGAAATCACATATTTCAATTTTCCATATAAATATAAAAAAAACCCAAAAGGCTGGACACGGACACATTAATGGGCTGAATACATGGTATATGGCCCAATTAATTTTTTTTTTATATGAAAATCGTGAACAGTTTATTATTGTTTAAATGTTCATATGTTACTGTTCATGTTACTGTTCATTAAGAGGTACATTAATTTTTTCCATGTTACTGTTCAAATGTTACTGTTCATGCAGAAATTTGTTTTCCTTCGTTTTTTTTACTGTTCATATTACTGTTCATAAATTATGTCACATTTTTTGTAATGCTCATTAAAAAAACAAGTGAACAGTAACTCGAAAAAAAAATTTATGAACAGTATCAGTACTGTTTAATTTGTTTTAACAGTATCTGTACCATTAATGAAATAAATGAACAGTATAAAAAAAATTAGAATAAATAATAAAGTCCAATTAGATTTGTTCTAATAAGGAGGACTAAATTTGACTTGATTAGTCTTGTACATTATTGAGTATTTAT
>NW_027430025.1:0-4201 GCF_044706935.1 Curcuma longa | reverse complement strand
ACGGAGAGTCTTATAAAAGACATTCAAGGGAGAGCCCTCAGTACAGTAATTGAGTTCAATCCAGAGCAACTCGACAGCAGTCTGCATTCAAAGGATCACCTTTGAAGTCGTCGTAACACCGGAGTTCAGCACCGCAAGTCTTTATCTCCTACTTCGGCTTTTGGTAATGATTTACTTTGTACATTAATTTAAAAGTACGATAAGTGTTTTTCTTGTATCTATTATTTGTAATCATTACAACTCCTCTCCATAAGGGAGTTATTAGTGAATTACTCAAATATAAATGATCAAAGATTATGGGCCTTAGGATAGCAGCCTATGGGTGTGAACCAAGTAAAACATTGTTCCTCTTTGTGTTCATGTTTTCATATTTATCATTTCCGCCACAAGTCTTATCTTTGTTTAACGAATTCACGAATGAAATGATGATTTTATGAAAATCGAGAAAACAGTACAAGATAACACTTCAACCCCTCCTCTAGCGCTCTCTCCGATCCTACACACATATCCAAACTTTTGTTACACTTTTCATGTTTTTCTTTTGCTTCTATGCTGACGTACTGTGCTCATAAACTTCAACTACAATCAGCAACTATGGATAGTAATATACCTTTCTTTTTAGTTGTCATACATATTGTCTTTGATTTTGCTTTAATTTTTAGATTCTTTTTAAAGGGGTTCTCTACCTCTAAATGCTTTCTAAAAAGTAGATTTTTTAAATAAGAATCAAATTTTAGTTTAATTGTGCATGTTAGTTTGTATTGATTCTTACATGCTTATTATGCTAAATACTCTATTGATTCTTACATGCTTATTATGCTAAGTAATCTTATTGATCTTGCATGCTAAGTTGCATGTCAAACCTTGCATGTTAGTCTTTTCAATTCTTTAAATTTCATCTCATTTAGTTAATTCATTTTGATCTTCATTAATTAAGTTAGTTTATTTTTCCACTCCATACTCTTATTCTAGTTTAGAAGTTTGTTTTCAATCTATCAAAAAATATAATATTTGTTAATGTTATTCACCCCTCCTCTAGCGTTAATTAGATCCTAATGGAAGGCTATCTAAATGAATCAAATTTAAGAGAATTGTTGTGAAAGCAAGTAAACTAAGAAAATAAAATTAAAATTAAAGACATAGAGAAAAATAGTTCTTGAGACTATTCTGGGATTTTGATTTCACCACAACGATCGTTGATAATGTAGTTGTGAATCTCTCTTTTACCTCAATGTAGATCATGCTTGAAAGTGATATATCCTAAGGTACTTGATGCTCCCTTTCGAGAATACACCGATATATCTACCCTAACGCAGTTAATCACTTAAGAGTTCGGCAATTGGGGCTCAGAGTGACATAGCATGATGACATGGTGGTAGGATCGAACTCGATGCTAAAGGGGGTCCATAGCATTATAAATTTTACAAGCTTAAAAGTAAACTAGAAATTACTAAAGTAATGTAGTGGAATAAATATAAACAATTAACTCAAGCATGCAATGAAGTTGATAATAATATTTTTGTCAACTAAGCATGCAAAGTTTTCACACAAATAATAAGTATGCGCAGTTTAAATAAATTAATTTTTATTTTGATTAACTCCTTTCTATAAAGATTCTAAAGGTGGAGAAATCTTTAAAAAATCTAAAAATTAAGCACATAATAATATATAATTCTACAACAATAAGAAAATAATAGAGTTACACTAGTGTTGCCGATTTAGGAAGATGAGGCACAGTGTTGCAATACATTGCCGAAGTTGTGTCTAAAGAGTACAGGGATTAAGAGTACGAGCAAACTTATAGTGAGTCAGAAGAATTGTGCTCCTTTTATGGCCTTCTTCGAATGCTAACATGACACTTCTCGGTCAATTGGACCATCCCCAGTTGCTTGGGAGACTGCTGACGTGGATATAAAGTTTATCCAGATGATTCTGGTCGATTGGGCTCCCTCCAGTCACTTGGAGTCAGGTCAATTTTCATCTTTGACTTGCTTTCCTAAATCATTGGATCTCATCCCTACCGATAGCTTGGAAGCATCTATAGTTGCATGGACTCTGCAATCGTTCACTCCTCGCTCCAGTCGCCTGGTAGACCTCAACTCTAATGGTAAAAGGTTATTCCCAACCAGTCACCTAGACTTCCTCCTAATTGCTTGGAATTGTTGAACTTTATTTCCCTACACTTAATACACACAATTAGTATGATATAAAGTTTAATTCCACTCACACATACGTTGGGTAGATGTTCAGCTCCCACCTGACCCATTTAGTATGATTTTTCAAGTTCAGTTTCCAGCTGACTCCACTTGGACTTTTTTCCAAGACTTCAACTCTCAGTTGACTTTGCTTGGACTTCCTCTATCAAGATTTCAGCTCCCAACTAAATTTGCATAGACTTTGTTCTACTTAGTTCCCAACTAGGTCTTTTATGCTTAGTTCCTAACCAAGACTTCACCAACTGCTTGGTTCACAACCAGGACTTTGCACTTGCCTAGCTTCACTAGGACTTCCATTGCCTAATTTTCAACTAGAACTTGTATTGGTTAACTCTGCTAGGACTTTGCACTTGTCATGTTTCCTATACTTACACACTTGACAACATCTATTAGTACATATACTAATTTTAAACTTATTCATAAATCAAAATATAGGTTTGATGTTGTGCTCTCAACATCAATAATCTCCTCTTTTTTATCGTATGAAAACTTAATTTAAAGTTAGTTAAATCAGCAGTATGAAAAATGAACATTATATATATGATAAAGAAAAGAATATAAATTTGTCATACATTAATGCACTTAAAATGAAAATTATAAACTCCCCTCTTTAATATAAAACTCCCCCTTAATGTAAGCTCTTTAATATTGAGGAAATTTATACTAAGAGTAAAGAATCTTTAAACTAATTGTTTTCTCTCCCTCTTTTACATACATCAAAATAGGTTTAAGTAGGAAAGAGAAAAATAAACTTAGTTTATTTACTTGTTTGAAATAGATTTTTAAGAAATGTACTTTGATCATTTAACTAAGTTAAGTTAAAACAAGTCAAAGTAGATTAACTAATGGTCATCATAAAGCATAAGTTCGACTATCAAGTCAAGCATAAGTCAAATATAACTAAGAATAGATCAAGTATAAGTTAAAATCAAATAGGACTTGCAAATAGAGTAGTCAACATAAGTAAAATTGTATATTATAAAACATACTCCAAGTCAACATACAAGTCAAAACTAGTCAACTAAAAGTCACTATAAGCTAATACAAGTTCATATAAGTCAAACAATGTCTAAGGATTAATCAAGCATATAAGCATTAAACGTATAACAAAGCAAGACTTAATAACTTAGGCTTAAATGATTATCTTAACATGACTTGAATAATTATTAGACTTTTAAATGTTCATGTAAGTAAAGGTAAACAAGCTCTAAGTAAGATACATGATCGATTTGAAGATAAGTTGATTTTAAATCAAGTAAAAACAAGTTGATTTCAAGTATTTTAATTCAAGTAGGACTACGGTTAAGTAAATGAAGTAAGCTTGATTTGTATTTTAATTCAAGTAGGACTAAGCTTAAGTAAATGAAGTATTCTTGAAATCACGTAAGTTTAAATAACTCATGTACGCATTGAATCAGTGAACATGCAACCAATTATGAAAATGACTTGACATGAATAAGTGAACACACTTAAGCATTTGAATAAGGAAAGTAGATATTAAAATAAATGACTTTGAATAAGTGAGAAGTTTAAATCTTTGATTAAATTCTTATGTAATAAATGAGTTTAAGAGAGCAATGAGCTTAAGTAAAATCAAATATAAGTAAAATCAAATAGGACAAATAAGCTAAGTATCAATATTTGAAGTTAAATTCAATTTTGAAGGATTTACTATATAGTCAAAGTATGTCAACCTCAGACAAGTTAAAATAAGTCAAACTAACTAAACCTAACATGACCTAAATCCTAATTTAAGTAACAATAAGAATTAGCCCTCCATAAATTGAAGGTTTATTTCTTTTTATCCAAAAGTTTCTATCTTCTCTTTGGTTTAACATGAAGTGAATCCACATAATTATCCCTAGATTTAAGCTAGATGAAGTGCATAGGGAATATATGTGTTTCTAAGGTTTTCATTGCATATTTTTCTGTATTTCATGTCATTTTCGTACGTTTATCACATCCTTTATTTATGCATTAGGCAT
>NW_027430024.1:0-2005 GCF_044706935.1 Curcuma longa | reverse complement strand
AGTTTGACTAGTTGCCTTATGTGAGGATTTAGTTTGTTTTCCTTGTTGGCAAGCATTACATATTTCATTTTCTAGATTTATTAATGTTGGTAGTCCTTTAACTAATCCATTGTGACTTATTTTTGAAATAAGTCTAACATGAGTGTGACCCAATCTTCTGTGCCACAACCTAGTTTCCTCTTGTTGTGTCATTAAACACTTGAGTGAGGATGATGGTAGGTCAATGTTATAAATATTATTTTTCCTAATTCCAATTAATCTAATTCCTGGGTTTTCTATGTTTTCAATTAAACATTTAGATTTGTTAAACCTAACTGTGTAACCTGAGTCACACAGCTGACTTATGCTAAGTAAATTGAATTCAAAATTTTCAACCAATAAAACATTTTTGATTATCAAATTTGAATCTAATTCTATATTACCTGAGCCGATTACCTTTAACTTTCCGTTGTTTCCGAAGGCAACGGATCCCAAGTCTTTGAGCTTGAGTTTTGTAAATTTTGATTGATCTCCAGTCATATGTCTGGAGCAACCGCTGTCCAACATCCAGTTATCCAGTTTCTTGTGTTCCTACAATTGAGAAACACTTAGTTGGATTTTGTGGATCTTGGGTTTAGAGTGATTAATTGATTTTAAAGTTAATTGAAGTTTTAATTAATTTTGAAGTTATTTAATTTTGAAAATTTTAATTTAATTTAATTTTGAAGTTAATTAATTTTGAAAATTTGTTTAATTAATTTTGAAGTTAAATTTTGAAAATTTATTTAATTTAATTTTGAAGTTATTTAATTTTGAAAATTTGTTTAATTAATTTTGAAGTTAATTAATTTTGAAAATTATTTAATTTAATTTTTTAAAATTTAATTTAAAAATTTTGAAGTTAATTTAATTTTGAAAATTTTAATTTAATTAATTTTTTGAAGTTAATTAATTTTGAAAATTTATTTAATTAATTTTAAAGTTAATTAATTTTGAAAATTTATTTAATTAATTTTGAAGTTAATTAATTTTGAAAATTTGTTTAATTTTTTTGAAGTTAATTAATTTTGAAAATTTTATTTAATTAAATTTTGAAGTTAATTAATTTTGAAAATTTTATTTAATTTAATTTTGAAGTTAATTAATTTTGAAAATTTTAATTTAATTAATTTTTTGAAGTTAATTAATTTTAAAAATTTGGAGTTGATTTTTGTTTATTACCTATTCATCTCACCCAGTCTAAGTGGTCAACCAGTTAACCTATGGGTTAATTGTGAGATGATTTCAATTTTATCTTTGTTTATTGTGAAAAGGTATCTATACTTGATCAATTTTGAGTTAGATTCAGGTTTAACCTTCAACTAGTTAAGTACACATTTCAAGAATTGATTTCCAGGCAGTGGCGAGGCACAGAGGCCTTCTTGGTTATCGGAGCAACGACCACTTTCTAGTCAAAATCAATTCAGGAAATTATGGACTTAACCAATTTATTGAAAAACCTTGGTCTAACTAGTCTAGGATGTGGCGAGGTAGCTTCGGCCAGTTCAGTTCGACTCAGTGAATCAAGTCAGGTACTCCTTACCCTTCCTGACCACTTAATCTAGCCTCCCTGACGTACTATCATCTCGCCCCACCCTGGTACTAGGTTGGCAAGAATTGATCAAGTAGTTGGTCCTTAAACTAGCCTAATTTCTAATGCAGAAAAGAAAAGCTAAGTTATACAAGCAATCAAGTAATGCGATTTTGTTCCCCCGGGATCGTGTCCCTTGATTGGTCGAACCAAGTGGACCTGATCCTTGGGAATCAAAAATTGGTTCGGTCTGATTGGATTAACCAGTCGAGACTTCGGAACCCACGCTCGGACTCGTGTTCGGTTTCTACGTGTGAGTGCAATGAATGATCTATTTTTAGCCGCATACCCGATGCCCGATCGATTGTATCCAGCCTTCTGCGATCCAAGCATCATGTCCAGATACTTGGACCCGGAGGTGAATTGTTCAAGCGATCGTCTGAGTTCACTGACTTG
>NW_027430023.1:0-1168 GCF_044706935.1 Curcuma longa | reverse complement strand
CTTTCCCTGTAGGGTCTAAAGAATGTCCACATCTCCACAATGTCATGATATTGTCCACTTTGGGCCTAAGCCCTCATGGTTTTGTTCTTGGGCTCTCCCCAAAAGGCTTCATTCCAATGGAGATATTTTCCATCCTTTTAAACCCGTGATCTTTCCCATGTATTTTAGATGTGAGACTATGTTTACACCCTTACAACCCAACAATTCCCCCCTCAAATAAAGGACCACTTAGAGCTCCGCTACCATTTCTCATGGTCCAGTCTCACTTCCTCATGCCGGTTCCCATGTCCTCATGGTCCGGCTCCCATGGCCCTCATGGTTCGAGCCTCCCCTACTTCCTTTTGGTCCCCACATGGTTAGATCTGGATCATGGCTCATCTGGTGGTTAGTCCGGTGAAGAGCGGCCTCACTCTGATACCAATTGTAGGATCGATGTACGCGCTAGAGGGGGGTGAATAGCGCGTGTAACTTTTTTTAATTCGTTCGTTTTTCTATCAGAACACTAAGCAGCAGATTAGATAACAATAAAGGGACACGCAGATTTTTACTTGGGTCCCTAACCCCCCAGGGTTAGTACATCCAAGGCCTATGTACGGGAGGCGCCCGTCCACTAGTGGTCTCCTTTCCGAACCGTGTTCAGAGGTGGAGAAACCCGTCTTACAGTCCAGTGATAATTACAATAAAATAACTTGAAATTAGAACAGTAAAAATAAAACAAACTCTCGGTCGCCGATCTGGAAGTCCTGAGCGTCGCGCACTCCTCCTGGATCTTCCCCGATTGCGAGAACTTGGCTCCGTTCGCGTTCCAAATCACTACTAAATGAGTATGGAGGTTTCTGGCTTGAATTGCTTTGCTTCTGCACGTGGCCTTATATACTGCTTTTGAGTCGACTCAGATGCCCATCTAGGTCGACTCCAGTTGACGTGGCAGATAAAACTTTATCCTGCTCGATTATCTGCTGTCCGAGTCGACTCAAATGCACTTCTGAGTCGACTCCAGCTCCTTGAGTTGACTCCAGCCCGAATCTGAGTCGACTCCAGCTCGAATCTGAGTCGACTCCAGAAACCTTTTTTGTAGATCTCTGAAAGGGCTTTCCAACGCATCCCACCGTGCCTCGTTTTGAGTCCCGAGTCAAAAGTTATGACCCGTTGAAGTTGACCCTGCATT
>NW_027430022.1:0-3232 GCF_044706935.1 Curcuma longa | reverse complement strand
TGTCACGACCCGGGAGATAGCCGTCCGAAAAATTTTGGCAGCACCTCCCCAGTATCGCTGACAATTCCCTGAATACAAACATGAATATACATCGGCCACAGGCGGCCGGAAATATGGACTACACGTCCAATCATACACACTGACACATACACATAATAATCAATAAACTCTACTTACTAGGCCTACCCGGCCACATGCAAATAAACTAACACATCCTATATTATAATAGATTACCACGAGAAAGCCGAAAAACCATACATACGGGAATCCACATGAGATACAACCATGCAACGGAAAACCGCGACAAGAACCACACCAATATATATAATCTGCCTACAACCATATCGAAAGTAACAAATGAATAAATTAAATCTACTAATTCTTCTGATGTGAGATGGAGCAGCTGGCAGATCCCTGAGCATCATCTGTAAGCTTCTACCTGGTACCTGGGAAGACAGAAAAATCCCAGGGTCCAAAGAGGTGAGTACAAAACTCAGTGGATAATATAGAAACAAATAGTGCATGAAGAGATAACTAAAGATAACAAGGATACATACCAAAGTTCAGCAAGATATCATAAATAACTCTGCAGGTAGTAAGCACTAGAATAATCTCATGTGATGCATCATATGAATGACATGTCAAACAAAATGCAACAATCAAGTATCAAACAGATAAGCAATCAAATGCAGGATCAGTACGGTCCAATACATATATATAACATGCACATGATATGCGTATGCATGATGCAACTGCCCCACACGCTACAGCACTCGTGCAAGCATCTGAGACTGGGTATGGCCGGCATCGGGGGATCAGTACTCCGCGCCCTACAACAAAGTAGTCCGGTGATCCAAATCGAGAGATCAGTGCTCCGCGTCCGGTGATCCCATATCCTATGGCCGATATCTGTCCTCTAATACTCTCCAAGTACCACCCCTAACCGGTGTCGGGATCAGATCATCGACTCGGCTGCGTACACTGCCATACAGCCATCGACTGCGTACACTGCCATACAGTCGCCATCAATATGATGGAAATAGGGTCATAACCACCTATATCAATATACTACTAAAGGCCAACTATAGACACGATAGACCCACATCATTGGGATTTACAATCGTTGTCAAGCGTCATGATGTGATGTTCATTTCATAGTCATTTAGCACCTACCAGGCTAATCAATAAGCGTAGGTATAGGTCATAATATATGATCTCAAGTATCATAAGAAGAGAATTATACCATTAATGATTGCAAATGTCATATCAAGGATAGAATCAAAATCTAAGAACAGTAAACCAAGGTCAACGAAATAGGGTCAAGCATGATATGAACAGGATAAACTAAAGGTATCCAAATAACAGAATAAGTAGAGTCAAGGTATAAAATCACAATAATGTAACAGGAATCATGTACTGGAAAGAAATGGACCTGTGTTGACCAAATACAGAGATTACCC
This sequence comes from Curcuma longa, assembly GCF_044706935.1. Classification (NCBI taxonomy): domain Eukaryota; kingdom Viridiplantae; phylum Streptophyta; class Magnoliopsida; order Zingiberales; family Zingiberaceae; genus Curcuma; species Curcuma longa. The sequence continues at coordinate 1,772 of NW_027430022.1, read as the reverse complement.
ACATGACGTATCGCAAGTCTTCAATAGAACCACCAACTAATCCCTCGTATCGTATCAAACTCCACTGATCACTCAAGGTCCTGCAAGAAGAGTAATAACATCCCTAAATGTCAGGATATAACCAAGCACCCTAATCAATTAACCTAATTCCGGTTAGCCCAATCTAACCATCAGGTTGTTATTAACTAAGTTCACTAAACAATTAATTAGTTGTATTAAAGTAATTAGTACAACTAACCTTATGTTTTATCCTAATTCAGATTAGACTAAACTAACCCTTGGTAGTTGGTAATAGAATTTACCCAATCCCTTAATTAGCTGTACTAATTAATTAGTGCAACCAATCTCATAAACCCACTCATGAAGATCCGAATCAATTAGAGTATTGTTCTATTACAGTTCTTAACCGAAACAACACTTCCATTAACACTAGTTAAATTGGCTCATGCTACGGATCAATTAAGATCCAATAACCCAACCAATTCTAACATTAGCTCTAATTGATTTAAACTAACCTAACTAGCCTATTAATACTACTCAAATTGATTTCACCACAGCCTAATCTTAACCTAACAAACCAATACAGTGAACAAGATAATCCCAAACAACCAAATCACGAATTGAATCAACATGGGACCAAGATTTTACCTCCAAGATCAGTTCCAATCAACCCTAGAAACTCTAGATTTAGGCTCTGATTTCACTTCTCTTCTGCCGAAACCAAAAGTCCTTCAAATCCCAGTAACAAGCGATCCTTCTCTCCAACAGCCGAACCTTAGCTCTGTTTTTGAATCAAGCCGCCACCCATCTCCAAATCTAAGCCCCAGAAACCCCTATTTGTTCGCCGGTGAAAGAGGACAGCGGCAGCCGGCGTCTTTGGGCAGTGGACGGCGTCGGGTGTCGGCTGGCGAGGGAGGCAACGGCAGTGGACGAAGGAAGGGAGAGAGAAGGGTTGTTCCGGCGTCGGTGGCGTCGGCTCCAAGCGGCGGCGGTTGGTGAAGGACGCGGCGGAGAAGAAGATGGAAGGCGGCGTCGGCGGAGCGGCGAGGTATCAGCAGGGGCGGCGTCGGCTTCATTGGCGGTAGAGGGCGGCTGCAGCAGCGGTCGGCGTCTTCTCCGGGCAGCAAAAAGGCGGCGGCGGTGGCTTGTGCAGCGGCGAAACCGAAAGGAGGAGAAGAAGAGGGGTTCGGCGGCGTTCGTGAGGAGGAGAACCGGGGGGGGGGGGTTTATGTTATAACGAGGAATGCACAGTGATTTAACCGATTAAATCTAAATTACCGCCGTTAACTAAGTTTCTCAACGGCTAAACCCAATTAAACCCTAGGGTTTATTAAATCAATTGAACCAGTTACTGTAGCGAACCGGATTCGACTTTGGTTCGCTTGGTTCACCAACCAACCGATCTCTGATTTAATCCAAACCAGTTTTGTTGGATTCATCTTTCCAAGACGAATCTTTCCGTCTAGTTTATTTTATTAAAACCTCTTTCGGTACGAACCAACCCAACTTGGTTCGGTTTGGTTCAATCTTGGTTCGTTTGGTTCACTAACCAAACGATATCCGATTTAGCCTAAACTAATTTCGTTTGATTCGTCTTCGCGAGACGAATCTTTCCATCCCCTTTATTTAAAATAATCTTAATCAAATTATAGGTCCAACCTAGTTAACCTAAATGATTTGCCTAATTAGATTTCAACCCACTTAAATTCAAACTAACTAGGGCATGATCTATAATTGGTTAATTCTAACCCTAAAATTTCTAGAATATTACA
>NW_027430021.1:0-1208 GCF_044706935.1 Curcuma longa | reverse complement strand
TTTGTTGGGTTGCAAAGGTGTAAACATAGTCCCACATCTAAAACACATGGAAAAGATCATGGGTTTAAAAAGGATGAAAGATATCTCCATTGGCATGAGGCCTTTTGGGGAGAGCCCAAGAGCAAAGCCATGAGGGCTTAGGCCCAAAGTGGACAATATCATGCCATTGTGGAGATGCAAACATCCTTTTAGACCCTACAATTGGTATCAGAGCGAGGCCGCTCTTCACCGGACTAACCGCCGGATGAGCCATGATCCGGATCTAACCATGTGGGTTGAACCTTAAAAACAAAGGAAGTAGGGGCTCCCGTGTTTGAATCAAGAGGACCAGACACCGGGCATGAAGTCCTAGTAGGTCGGGTAGACCGAGGGGCATGAAGTCCTGGTTGCGGCTGGGCAGGAAGTCCTAGTAGGTCGGGTAGACCGAGGGGCATGAAGTCCTGGTTGCGGCTGGGCAGGAAGTCCTAGTAGGTCGGGTGGACCGAGGGGCAGGAAGTCCTGGTTGCGGCTGGGCAGGAAGTCCTGGTGGGTCGAGGATTCAGACATCAAACGGAGGCTTTCCGTTTAAGGGGGGCCTGTGGTCCTTTGTTTGAGGGAGGGATTGTTGGGTTGCAAAGGTGTAAACATAGTCCCACATCTAAAACACATGGAAAAGATCATGGGTTTAAAAAGGATGAAAGATATCTCCATTGGCATGAGACCTTTTGGGGAGAGCCCAAGAGCAAAGCCATGAGGGCTTAGGCCCAAAGTGGACAATATCATGCCATTGTGGAGATGCAAACATCCTTTTAGACCCTACAGTTTTAAATTCCATGTGACACAACAGGAATCACAAAGATTGACCTTTAATTCTGATGTTTACGTAAAATGATCTATCAACAACAATAACTGAGAATTTGATTATTATGGGAGACTCGAGGAAATTATTGAGATTGAATATCCTGTCTTACCCATAAAAAGATGTGTGTTATTCAAATGTTCTTGGTATGATCCGACTCCCAGAATTGGAACCAGAATACACTCAAACTATAATTTAGTTGAGGTTAATGCAAACAAAAGGTTTAACAAAGTTGAACCTTTCATTTTTGCGGTCCAAGCGGATCAGGTTTTCTATCTTGAATATCCGACAAAGGTAAGAAGAGTTAGTGAATGATTAGCTGTTTGTCATACGAAGACTCATTCAACCATAGAAACACCGAACTCCAACA
>NW_027430020.1:0-3393 GCF_044706935.1 Curcuma longa | reverse complement strand
GGTTGAGTGGTACTACTCTTGGATTAGAAGTTGATTAAATTCGAGTTGTCAGTAACTCATTTAATTAACGGACATACGATATCTTAAACATAGGGAGATTAATGTACTTATAGTAAGAAGGAGCCCATACTATAATATGGGATTGGTGCGGTAGTGCAATAATAACTCTCTAGTGGAATGAGTTATTATTGATGGACTTGAAGTTGGGTGTTCAGGGAGAACACAAGAAGCCCAAGTCCATCAGGAGGCCAAAACCAATTTCTCCTCTAGGTCCCTGCTGTAGCCTCTGGATAAAACCTCGTATCCACTTAATAAAATACTATGAAATTTCGGATAGAAAATTTTAAGAATTTTTGAAATTATTTTTTCGGAGAAAAATTTTGTTTAGAAATTTTGATTAAAATTTCCGTTTCAAAATTATTAATTTTCTTCCGTAGTGAAAATTAATTATGATTTTTCTAATCAAATCTAGATGAGATTTGATTTGATAAGAATCAAATCTGGATGAGATTTGATTTGATTATAATCAAATATGAATGAGATTTGATTAGAATCAAATCTGGATAATTAGATTTGATTTTATTAGAATCAAATCTGGATGAGATTTGATTTGATTAGAATCATAATTTTATCTTTTTCGCAGACAAAATTGGTTATGATTTTTCTAATCAATTTTGTTAGGATCGGTTGGTTCGCTAGAGGGGGGTGAATAGCGTTTTTCGAATCTTCTTCGATTGTTTCTCTGCAAGAGTGTTAGCGGAAGCAAAATATAATAGAGAAAATAATAGATCAACGCTAACCCGGTTTGTTTACTTGGTATCCACCTCCGCAGAGGTGACTAATCCAAGGATCCACACGCACGCACACACCCGCTGCACTATGAATCATCTCCTTCTCGAAAACCTCGAAGGCGGAGAAACCTTTACAACCTTTTCGATCTCCTCAAAATGATATGAAATAATGTTTAGGAGGAGAGGAAGAAAGCAAAGAATCAGAGAACAACAAGTTCTCAAAAGAAGCACAAAGAATAAAAGAATGGCAGAAATCTTGAGTTGATCTCGTGCAGGCTTCTTTTATAAATCTTCAACATCAGTCGACTGCTGGCAGGGCCAGTCGACTGATGCCTTCAATCGGCAACAGTATCTCGCATTAAAGCGCATTAAATGCTTGCCAATTTTCTCCAACGTTCAAATATCAGTCGACTGATCCAAGACCAGTCGACTGGCATCAGTCGACTGTTGGCAGGGACCAGTCGACTGCCCAGTCGACTCCTGTCTTCCTCTGGCTCGACTGATTTTTCTGTGTGCGTCTGATTTATGAGCAGTCGACTGCTGGCAGGGCCAGTCGACTGGTGAAGCTGAAAAATCCCATTTCAGCTTCTCTTGACCTAGACCTCGGCCTTCAAACACCTCCCATAGCCTCGTGCCTTCCCTGGATGCTCCATCATCCTTGCACTAGCTTGAGATGCTTCCATCAGCTTCGTCATGTCAAGTCCTTGCCAAGACTACCCACTTGGACTTTTCCTTGCCAAGACTACCCACTTGGACTTTTCCTTGCCAAGACTACCCACTTGGACTTTTCCTTTGCCAAGACTTCCCACTTGGACTTTTCCTTGCCAAGACTTCCCACTTGGACTTTTCCTTTGACCAAGACCAAGACTTCCCACTTGGACTTTCCTTTGCCAAGACTTCCCACTTGGACTTTCCTTTGCCAAGACCACGCTTGGACTTTCCTGCAAACTTGCATCACACATGTTAGATCACAAGTATTGCCTAACTTTAAACATGGTTTAGCCAAACATTGAAACTCAATGCACTTGGGGCAAAGATTGCACCAACAATCTCCCCCTTTTTGATGTTTGGCAAAACCTTGTTTAAGTTAGGTCTTTAAATCATATAAAGCATAGCATGTGATTAATATTTGATAAATAAAGCATGAATCACATGATATCAGAGTATTAAGAGCATCATAAAATATGATAAGCATGAATAGCATGATAAAGCATGATTAAACATGAATAACATGAATAGGCATGAAAAACATTTGTTTCTCTCTTAAACCTTCATAGTTCTTCCTAACTTCTCCCTAACTTAAACATTCATATTTCTCCCCCTTTTTGTCAAAGATCTGTTGGCGTTCTGGATCTTCGTCCCATGTTCCGGATTCTATCCGCTCCGAGAAGCATAGAACCCCATAGGACAAAAATTTTATCCCGCCCGGATCAATCGACATAATCTTCAAAGAAGATTAAGTCGATCGATCCACAGGATCGCCGATTCTAAATTACTTATCTACGGTTTTACATATTCAGTTCTAAGTATAAAACTGCGGAAAATAAATTATACCAGAACCCGGTTTGAACCTCGGAATCTTCTGCTGTATTCCTTGTCTCTTTCTCGGACGTTGTGTGGGCAACGATCTTCCGAGAACTAAGAACTGCAACCTCTGCCGGATGGAGTCTTGGATCGCCTTTCTTCTTTCTTGAAGCAGCTTCGTTCTTCCTTGTCTTCCACCTTGGATCCGGCCACCACCACCAAAAGGATATTTCGGCCACCAAAAGGGAGAAGAGAAGAACACAAAAGAAAGAGGAAGAAGAAGAGAAGTGGCCGGCCAAGAGGGAGAAGAAAACTAGAGCAATTGCGAAATCGGAGAGATTTCGTATGCTATTCTGATTCTTGTGTCTCTCTTGGCCGCCCCCTCCCCCTCTCTTTTATAGCCTCCCATGCATCCATACATGGTATTGCCGCCCCCTTTGATCAAGGGATCAATTTGGATTATTTCCATAAATAACTTCCAAATCTGGAAAAGAATAGGCGCAGATTATTTTCTTCCTTTGATTGCTTGGCGGCCCCCTCAGTTTTTTATTTAAAAAAAACATTTCCATATCTATGGAAGAGGTGGCCGGCCACATCAATAGGATTTGATTTGGACTTGTTTCCATAAATAACTTCCAAATCTAGAAAAGAATAGGCGCCGATTATTTCTTCCCTTGATTGCTTGGCGGTCCCCCTTCAGTTTTTTATTAAAAAAAACATTTCCATATCCATGGAAAGAGAGGGGTGGCCGGCCATATCAAAGGATTTGGTTTAATTTTGTGAACCAACTTTATATTAAAGAGAAATAAAACCAAACCAAGGAGATCTCATCCATCGGATGCAACTTAATCTCATCTAATGGTTCTAATATAATCTTCTTTAATATAACTTGATCTCTTCGATCCAATGGTCACAAATAATCACTTGGGCGTGGGCTATAGAGGGAGGGGTTCGGTTCACCTTGTGAACCGGTTCTTGCTTCCAAAGAGAATTAAAACCGAACCGAAGAGATCTCGTCCATCGGACGCAACTAGATCTCATCCAACGGTTCTAATTTAATCTCTTTTGATCCTCTTTA
>NW_027430019.1:0-1957 GCF_044706935.1 Curcuma longa | reverse complement strand
CACTACAAGAGATCATAAAAATAGCGACGAATTATTAGCGGCGAATTTTAATTTCGTCGCTAAGTTAGTTTTTTAGCGACGAAATATGTATTTCGTTGCTAATACAAATTTTTAGCGACAAAATATTGATTTTCGCCGCTAATAATTAGCAACGAAATACAAAACACGTCGCTAACTTGATTTTCAGGGTTTTTTTGCGGCGAAAAATAGATTTCGTGGCTAACCTGTAACCGTGTTTGCGGCGAAAAGTTTATATCGTCGCTAATATTAAGGTGTTTGCGGCGAAAATGAGTTTTCGTCGCTAATCTTCGCACCTAAAATACCCTAGCGCCGGCCCTCTTTTCCTTCTCCCGACATTTTCTCCTCCCTGTGCTTTTCTTTCTCCCGACGCCCGCTCTCTCTTTTCCTTCTCGGCGACGTCCAGCCACTGCCCACCTCTCGCCATACCTTCGCCCTTTCTCCTCCCTTTCTCCTCGGCGACCTCCAGCCACTGCCTCGCCACAGCTTCTCCGTCAGCGTCGACAGCTGCCCACCTCGCCACAGCTCCTCGCCACAGCTCCTCGCCGCAACTTCGACAGCAGGCCACCTCGCCACAGCTTATCCCGTTGGATCTCCGGCCCAAGAAGACACCAGCCATCCGCCGCCGTCTCACCAAGTATCAAGTAACTGATTTTTGTTATTTATCCAACACATTCATATATCTTAGCTCTTGATCTATCTCTGTTGCCGGTGCTAGGGTTTTATTGTTCTAAGATTTTCATCTTATTTGGAGCCATCAATTTTATTTGCATTGAATATTGTTCTAAGGTTTTCATCAGTAGATTTTTTATGATTTTAATTTTATAGTTATCACTTATGAAATGCTGTGTGTACTTGGATGAAAATAAGAGAGGACTAAAAATGAAAGAAATTATATTGTTTACTCAGAAGGGGATAGAGATGAGGAAGGGAATTGTTTTCATCTATTTTATCTATTTTATTTCTGTCCAAATCTAGTAGCAATGGACTAAAATGAATTGTCAATGATTTACTAGTTATATTCGCTTCACTTTCACCATTTTAACTTTCTATTTCCTTTCACCCAATTAGATCCAGCATCATGGTGCATTTTGATGTTCAATGTGATTATATAAAATCAAATTGATTGGAGTATTAGCATAGAAGTAGATCAGTTAGTTAAAAGTATAAATCTTGATAATATATGATTTTTTGCTTGTTGAATTACAACTTTGATTGTTTTTTGAACCTGTTGCAATTATTCTTTTAGGGTATGAAATTTTTCATGTATTTCACCAGGTTGTTTAAATATGGACAAAAATTGGATAATGATCGAGAATCGGATTAGCCATGAATACATAAATGGGTTGCATGAGTTCTTAAAGATGGCGGAGAATTATATGATAAGTTTGAATTTATCAAAAATTCATTGTCCATGTCGGCGGTGTGGCAATTTGTTTAAATATGAATTGGATTATGTTCGAGGACATCTTTATAGGTGGGGATTTGACAAATTATATAAAGTCTGGAATTTTCATGGAGAAGTTGCTACATCATCTGGTAATATAAGTATTGATAATGAAACTGTAAACGATTGTGATTTTGAAGACGATGATTTTGAAGACATGTTTACTGATTTAAGAAATGCACAAAATATCAACATCAGCGCACCTCAATTCGATGATATCCCTGCAAATATGAATCCAAATGATATGAGAGGAAGTTATACTTCAATGTTTGAAGCAGCAAAAAAAGAGTTGTACCACAATTGCACAAATTTTTCTGTATTCAATTTTTTGGTGAAGTTAATGCATGTGAAGGTGTTAAATGGCTGGAGCAACAAATCTTTTGATATGCTACTTCAGTTATTGCAAGAGGCATTTCCCAAACCAAATGCAATTCCAAACTCTCATTATGAAGCAAAAAAATTGTTAAAAGAGTTGGGATTGACTTATGAGAA
>NW_027430018.1:0-1914 GCF_044706935.1 Curcuma longa | reverse complement strand
AATTTTTAAGTTAATTAAATTTTTAAAATAATTTTTAAGTTAATTAAAATTTTAAAATAATTTTTAAGTTAATTAAATTTTTAAAATAATTTTTAAGTTAATTAAATTTTTAAAATAATTTTTAAGTTAATTAAAATTTTAAAATAATTTTTAAGTTAATTAAAATTTTAAAACAATTTTTAAGTTAATTAAAATTTTTAAAATAATTTTTAAGTTAATTAAAATTTTAAAATAAATTTTAAGTTAATTAAATTTTTAAAATAATTTTTATTTGTTGGGTTTATTAAAGTATTATTACCTATTCATCTCACTTAGTCTAGATGATCAATCAGTGATCCTATGGGTTCATTGTTTGATGATTTTTCAATTTTATCTTGGTTTATTGTAAGAGGTATCTATATTTGATTAACCTTGAGTTAGATTCAGGTTTAACCGTGTAACATCCCAAATTCCCTTATTTCGAGTCCTTAAAGTGCTTAAAAATATTTGAAAATGCCATAGAAATATTCTAAAGATTTTTAGAAATTTTTAGAGTATTTTTATGTAATTTTTGGAGGTCGTTTGGTATTTTTACAAAAAGAACCAAAATCGCCACAAAAAGAGGCCGAGCCGAGGCTCGAACCGCAGACCCCTAACCAAGGGGCGCCTTAACTTGTTTCAGCTAGCCAAGAATCCAAAATTTGTTTTGTGAACAAATAGGGAACGAAATCTTGATTAAGCGATTTTAGGAACCGAAATTAATTTTTTTACGGGTATAAAAGAGGTTAAGTTAGAGAATCGATTGTATTTTTCCCCAAACCCTAACGCCTCTCCTCGCCGCGCGCCTGCGTTTTTTCCTGTTCGGACGAAAACGAAGCCGCCGTTAGGGCTCTCCTCCGACTGCCGACTGAGGGCTGTTTCTGAGGGATCGACACAGTTTTGTGATCTCCTCGTCGAGGGGAACACCCAGACGTTAAGGGATCGCCGAAGCAGCAACCTTTCTGAAACCATAGAGGTCGTCTCCGTCGGCTGTAAGTCCAAGAACGCAAGGTAAGTTGCTACTCACCTGCAGTAGGAGTAGTTCCGCGATTTCGTTTTCCTTCTTTGAATTTTCGGAAGCATGTTGTAAGGTTTCTCTTCTCTAAGCAAGACCAGCCCCTGTTAGTTAGCATTTTGGTTTGATTTTCCTTGCTACCTTATCTAGCATGAGAAGCCAGTAACTTAGCATGTGAGTTTGGCATGGCCGAATCTTTTTCTTACAGTGCATATTTGTTTTCTCTGCTATCTCCTTGAGCATGATCAACTACAGCCTATTTATATATTTATGCTTGCATAATGTTGTAGTGTAAACACAAAAAAATCATATGCTTAAAAGTTTTAAGGGTTAGTAGAAGCATGAAAACAATATCAAGGAGTATGTATAGTTTCGTATTTGTTCCGGATTTTTTTGTAGCATGCATTGTAGCTAATTCTAGTTCAGTTGCTCCAAATCATGAATCTGTAGCTTTCAATTTTCAGCTGGATAGGCTTAAATTGTTTTAAACTCACATGAGTAGAAGGTTGTTAGTGTCTTATTAAATCCTGTTAGGGGGTTATGAGTAGCTGTAAACAAAGCAAGACCAAGGTCTTTGTAGGATCCCAAGTTCTAGAATTTGGATCCGCAGCACGCCAAGTGCTCGAAGAAATGCCGAGGTATTTTATATTAGAAGTATTAAAAAGATAATAAGTATTTTATTTTAAGAGGCTAGTACCCGACTTCCGAGGTTGTCGTTAAATAAATCCAGGTGACCAATTCCGAGGTCTTGGCCCTGGTAAGACCAAGGTCTTTACCCTCGTAGGACTGGTGGCTAGCTACCTCAGTTTCTATTAGGGAGCGCGCTTTGGTACTAAGCCTGGGCCCAAGAGAAGATTATTATTATTTTGAAGTATTAAACT
>NW_027430017.1:0-1087 GCF_044706935.1 Curcuma longa | reverse complement strand
CTCTCCCCAACAACGGATGACCGCTAACTATCCCTCATAAGAATTAACTATGCATTAAGAAACCCCTCGGAAACTCACCCGGTTCAAGGCATTCTCCCTGTCACGAAGCGCCCCGGTGTACGGCCTAATGATTCCCCAATACATAATCAATTCCTACCCTCATGGATTCATACACACAATGATATCATTCATCACAAGCATAAATCCACAAAGCAATAGACAGCTATATCATAGAAAACGGTAGATTAATCAAATCCAAATACAATCATCCATTACATCTGATTCATCCTACATCATAGAATCTAGGGAATCTACTCCATAGCGTGGAGTTTGCAAGCCATAGAAAGGATAGAATACATCTCAATCCAAAGATACAACAAAGAAATGCAGGAAATAAGACTTATCTTCTTCCTCGGACTGTAAACTCGGCGTAGACGGTATGAGGATGGACTGGAGCAGTCGGATCGGTGGATGGATCGTCGATTCTCGCCTCCAAAACAGGCGTCGATGGCTCTAGAACAGCTCCGGTGGCTCTCCAAGGTCTCCCCCTTTCTTAGGTCTCAAATAGTACCTATTTATATGTAGGTCACGAAGTCAGCACGCCTCGCTCACACGGCCGTGCCTAGGAGGCACGGCCTCGTGTGGGCATCGGACATCGGAGGAGGCATGACCGTGCCTTGGGGGCACGGCCTGCGGCAGTGAGGCTTCTGTCCGGGGGCACGGTCGTGCCTCTTGGCTACATGCAGCTTGACTCGGCTCTGTTTGAAGGCACGACCGTGCCTGTGAGGCACGGCCACAGCCTGTCTTCTCTTCATTTGCTGGACACGGCCGTGTCTTGAGGCGCGGCCAGTGCTTGGACCTTTCTGTTTTGGCACACGGTCGTGCCTGGTAGGCACGGCCAACAGCAGTGGCTTGAGTTGATGTTGGAAACACGACCGTGCCTGTGAGGCACGGCCAAGTACTCGCTGGCTTCTGTTCAAAGCACGGCCGTGTCTGGTAGACACGGCCTCTGGCTGCTGCTGAGGGGGATTGTTGGCACGGCCGTGCCAGTGAGGCACGACCCAGGCTTGTTGGTCTTCTGTTTGGG
>NW_027430016.1:0-4306 GCF_044706935.1 Curcuma longa | reverse complement strand
AAATATTGAATGTTCAATGCAGACAAGACCGTTTTATCCGCAGATGGGTTGAGGCACTGTCTGATCCTAGGGTGACCCATGAAATACGCAGCATATGGATTTCCTACTGGTCTCAGGTTGGTCATTCATCTCTAGTTTATTTTTCTTAAAGCGTGGTTTAAGATTCTCATTGTTTTCCTATAATGCAGTGTGACAAGTCTCACTGATGGCCTACCTATTATGAAAGCTCACTGATGGCCTACCTATTCTCCAGTTAGTTCACTGAAGGAAGGAGATATCACGTGTTAGTTCAAGGGATGAATTGAAACTCTAATTTGGATGTGTGCTTGCAGGATGTAGTTCACTGATGGCCTACCTTTAGCGGAAGGATTAGATGATATCTCTCAAGAGGTCACTATGAAGCTTCTAGGATGTCAATTGAGACTGGTCCATATTTCTTCCAGTATCCTAATTCACTTTTGATTTATTTTCTCAGTATTCCTGATATCTAGCAAGTGATAAAAGCATTTCTTTAATTCTTTTCAAATGTGATTATTTTGTTTGCTTTTATTAGCTGTTATTATGTGGCCATATCTCAAATGTGATACATTCTTCTACATTTCTCTTTAACTCATTCACTTAGCTACATTATTGAGGGCCGTGTTTGCTATCTTACAATGTGTGATCGTTCTTACCCCAAGAAGCTTGCTTTCCAATAATTAGTGTAAGTAGTCATTTGAGTGTCATTTACTTTGTAATTAGGTTGATGATAAACTGATATTGCAAATAAGTGTTAATGGTTACTAGTGTAAACATTAAGTTATATTTATTTATCGGACTAGTTTATTAAAAATCTTAGTAAGCTCAAGTTAAAATTTGTACCATATCATTCTGAGCCTAGAACACTATCAGTAACTAATTAAGACTTTGAAGCATGATTTTAGCAACTCTCCTGTTTTCAGATCTGATATAAGGAATTCCACTAAGTTCTTTATCTTCTGTCGCCTGCAGCTCTTCATGTTTGATTACTGGGAATTTGACATCACATGCCTACCTTATTTTTGTTTAGGATTCTGGACACAAATTTCTCACCACAATGAGTGAAGCAGCAGCAGAGAGGATTACTATTTCTCTAACCCCTGAGCTATCGAAGCGTAAAAGTTCAATGGGAAAAAACTCAACAGGGAAAACAGGAAAGGAAGGTTCAACATCTGAAGAAAAGCCAGTTCCTCATTACCTAAGAGCCTCCACAACTTCTTGCCACGATTTTTGCAAGTATGGAACAAAGCATGATTTTGAGGTTAAGAAAAGGCATCTTGTTCGTAAAAGATTCTTAGCCAATAAAGACATGTCTATTGATGAAAAAGATGAAGTCATAGTTGCTAATAAGCTAGAAAGAGGAATGAAAAATTATTCAGATTTGCCACCTGAGAAGATAATTCAGATTTCTGAATTTCCAATAGAGAAGATAATCCAGCTCCCTGACTCACCTACAAATCCAGAGGACGTTTCAGATGGCGTGGAGCAGATGGCGTGGAGCAGATGGCGTGGCTGGCGGCGAGTAGAGGGCGAGGAAGAAATAGGGTTTCGAGGCCGCGGCTGGCGGTGAGCAAATGGCGAGGGAGCGCGGTGAGCAGTGGCGCAGCTGCGAGAAGGGGCGCAGCGGCAGAGGGCGCCGGGCAGAGGGGGCGTTGGCGAGCAGAGGGCTTGGCGAGCGTCGGGGCGTCGGCGAGGAAGCTTGGCGAGCAAGGGGGCTTGGCGAGCGTCGGGGCGTCGGCGAGCAAGCTTGGCGAGCAAGGGGGCTTGGCGCACGCGGCGAGGAAGCGCGGGGAGCAAGCGGCGAGGAAGCGCGATCGTCGAGCAGGGGGGCTTGGCGAGGAGAGGGGCGTCGGCGGAGAAGAGAGCGATCGCTAGGGTTAGGGTGGAAGCGGGGAAGAGAGTTATGGTCAATTACTGTAACTTTCAGATTTGGATGAATTAATGCATCTTTCTTAACAGAAAAGCAAATTAATAACCAAAAAGAATCTTATTCCAGAGCATCCATAATGAACAAAACAATTATGGACAATTAATCTGTTCAAACTAAATACGTCCGGAATTCATCACGTATTACACATTAGAAATCATGAGTCAAAGTCTTTAAAAGCGAGTCACGCCGCTGATCCAGCGGCCGAAGACGAAAGCCATGAAGATGGCCGGCGTGCCCTCCAGATAGACGTCGAAGATATGCAGCTATGTGTCGGTGAACACGCCGTCGATGCTAGTATCTTGATTCTTGAAGCATGTTAATCATTCTCCAGCCAACCTATTCAACAACTTGACTTTAGAAGTTGAAAGTCAACTTTGACGATACACGGGAGATCAACTCGATGAAAACAAAAGAATCGGAGCTTGATTGATTACTCTAAGTCAATACTATCGAAACAACGTTTTCCTTTTAATTTATTATTAAAACAAGCGGTTGAATCAGACTTAAAATAATCTTGATATATTAAAACTTGTGGAATCAAGAAAATCATAAGTTAATCAAGAAACATCCATAGAGAGCAAAACAAGGATAATAAATTTGTTCAAACTACGTCAAGAATTAATCTCATATTACACACTCGAAGTTAATTAATGAGACGAACCTTAAAAATACGCTTCAGCTGAAGCGAGTCATGCTGCTGATCCGACGGCCGGAGACCAAAGCGCTGAAGGTGGCCGGCGAGTCCTCCAGGTAAACGTCGAAGAAGTGCAGCCATGTGTCCGTGCTCTCGTCGTAGATAGTGCTCTCGCTCTCCAACTCCATCACTTGCAGAACAGTCTCTCTCCTCGCTCCACTACGTCGTCGACGGGGTTGATCACCACGGGATCGTCAAACAGCTCGACGAACGCGATCTTGCCGCCGGCGGTGATGGCGAAGTGAAGGCCGCCACACTCCGTGCAGTCGAACCACTCCACGCCGTCCGTGTACATCGGCATGGTCGTCGCAGCAATCGATCGATCAAGGAGGAGGAGAAACTTGGACGAAGAAGAGCAAGTGAAGAGGCTTCTCTGCTCTCCTAGATATATATAGTTTTTGGTGAGTAGTCGCTGTCAATCTCCGTTAATTTAGGAAATCAGTTATTTTTCCTTATTTATCGGAAGCAAATTAATCTTATTTCGCCACATCAATATAATTCTATGTTTGTTTTCAAAATCAAATAAGTTAATTAATCTAGCGCCAGATCAAATTTGTTTTTCACTTTTGGCGGTTACATCCACTAGCTATACATCAGCAATAGGCAAAGCACAAATTGATTCAATATTTTTAATTTTTTTTCAGATTTAAAAATTATATTTTATTTAAATTTGATTTTTAATTCTCATATAAAAATAATAATTTTAATAGTATGTGTTCGTTGATTGTCCATAGACAGATGGGGACTATCAAAATATTACCTCTTGGAGATTAAAAGTATCTATTTTATTTTTAAATTATTAATTTATTTTAATTGGTCAATGATAAAGAGAAAAACATACTCTAGGTTTTCCGGCTTGCCCTCGTATCCTTACTACATTTGTATTTGTTTTAAATTCAAAATCAAAAACCTATTTTCTTTCTATCTCTTTTTATTTGTATGTTTTACTACATTTGTTGATTTAATTTATTCTTCAACATTGATACGAACACTACTCCTTAATCCTTCCTAGACCAAAGAACAAGTTCCTACCCAAGGTTAACACGAACTCACTTAGAGGGCACTGGTCTTGTCCCAGCATGACCTCTCTGTTCTTGAGTGAGGCTTCAGAATAGAAATATAAAGACACTGTCGGATAAATGAGACTATTGAAGAGAAAAATTATACTCTTATCCGTCCTCTTTCATAGCCTTCATTAAGTAACGGTGCTAATTATGACATTATGATTTTCCTTTTGCAACTTTTATTGGCCCTATACGTTGGACAATGCCCTCCATAACAAAAAAAAGCTCCACCAAATCTCGACCTCCCTATATCAGCATGATCATATAGGTTCCTAGACAACCAAGAATCCTAGTCGAGTGAGTTCTCTTTGACTTCAACCTTCGACATCAACTAACGCAAAATTGATCTAACAAGGCTGTCTACTTGGAGAGTGACACCTGGATAATGGCTCGACGGTACCAGGAATATGAATCAACTATTGTCGCCCCTGACATATATGGTATATCATGCAGCGGTTAGGCCGATGGGTGGTGCTTCGCTCATGAGGTCGTACACGTAACTCACCTAGGATTGGCGTAACAGTTTATGTGGACTTTCCATCTCCATGGTTATATAAGGTTCTGTGAAAGTATGATTTTTTTCTCTTACGCGAAGACAAG
>NW_027430015.1:0-1893 GCF_044706935.1 Curcuma longa | reverse complement strand
TGTTGGGTTGCAAGGGTGCAAACATAGTCCCACATCTAAAGTACATGGAAAAGATCATGGGGTTAAAAGGATGGAAAGTATCTCCATTGGTATGAGGCCTTTTGGGGAGAGCCTCAAGAACAAAGTCATGAGGGCTTAGGTCCAAAGTGGACAATATCATACCATTGTGGAGATATTTTGATTCCATCGGTTTTAACAAGTGGTATCAGAGCGAGATCGCTCTTCACCGGACTAACCGTCGGATGAGCCATGATCCAGATCTAACCATGTGGTTTGAACCTTAAACAAAGGAAGTGGGTGCTCTCGTGTCTGAATCAAGAGGACCAGACACCAGGTGAGAAGTCCTAGTAGGTCGGGTGGACCGAGGGACAAAAAGTCCTAGTTGCGACTAGGTGGGAAGTCCTAGTAGGTTGGGTGGATCGAGGGGTAAAAAGTTCTAGCTGCGGCTAGGTTGAAGTCCTAGTAGGTCGGGTGGACCGAGGGGCAAAAAGTCCTGGTGGGTCGAGGATTCAAACATCAAAACGACGTTGGGGGGGCCTGTGGTCCTTTGTTTGAGGGGGGATTGTTGGGTTGCAAGCAGGGGCGGAGCCAGGATTTTTGTTGAGGGGGGCCATTGTTTAACATCGCATTGTCACACTAATAAAATAAATTTTGAATTAACTAAAAAATAAGTTATATTCAACGTAATCTAAGTTGCGCTCTTCGCTTTTTCATAGACTCAAATTTATTTATGACAGAATTGACATCAAAACTGCGAGCAATATCCTTCTCAATATACATTATCAAAGAACTTGATAAGAAATCATCTTCCATTTTTTTCCGCAACCTATTCTTCACAATTTTCATTGCAGAAAATGCACGCTCTGATGTTGCAGTAGAAAAACTTGGATAGTCAAAATAAGTCGAATCAATTTGTCAAGAAGAGAATAACTTTCTGATTTTCCTGCCTTCGATAAGATCTGATACAAAATTATGTGCATATTAGTTAGCAATGACTAACATTCAATAAAAAAATATTATTTTTTATATAAAAAATCATACCTGACATAATTTAGAAATAGTTAGATATCCTTAAAGTTTACATTTTTCTGAATTTCTATTTCAAAAAGCTCCAATTGATATCTCAAACGCGTTCTTTCTTGATTTGTAAGTCTTTGACAGAATTTTTCAGTTAATTGACAAATTTTATGAATATCGAATGATTCATATATCCATTTTTCGGATAAAGTACTGAACTGAGTTTGAATAATTTCATGATCTCTTTATTGAATCAGATCTTCTAATATATTCTACTGTGTCAAAAAAAAATTCAATCCCATAAAAATTTCAAACGTGGATGGCGTCATTGCCCTGCTCTCACGTACCAGTGTCCACTGCATGCAGTCACTGCATGCTGCTATTTTCTGTGTGAGGGCGCTGGTGGTTTAATGATGGTTTGTAGATAGAAAATAGCATAGTTAAATCTTTGGTTTCAGAGAGCAAATAGGATGGCGTCACTTTAACGTGCCGGACCTCGCCACCACTTTAATGTGCCGGACCCTAACCAGAGGTAATGAGCAAAAGGTGATGAGCATGGCGTCAAGCACATTTTTTCAGGGGCAGGGGGGCGACCGCCCCAGGCGCCCCCCCTGCCCCAGGCGCCCCCCTGTAGTCCGCCGCGTGGTTGCAAGGGTGCAAACATAGTCCCACATCTAAAGTACAGGAAAGATCATGGGATTAAAAGGATGGAAAATATCTTCATTGGTATGAGACCTTTTGGGGAGAGCCCAAGAACAAAGTCATGAGGGCTTAGGCCCAAAGGGACAATATCATACCATTGTGGAGATATTTTGATTCCATCGGTTTTAACATATAAGAAACAATCACACATTTTTAATAAATTAAAAATATTTA
>NW_027430014.1:0-1842 GCF_044706935.1 Curcuma longa | reverse complement strand
TTGTGAAAAGAACAATTAAGAGAAATATATTTAAATTGTTCTTCCCGAATGATTACAACATGAGACTATTGATAGTAAAAAGGAAACTATTTTCGTAGCAAAAGTTGATTTTCATCAACAAACTTTGCTGTATTTTTTTATACCAAAATCTTTAGCTCCTTTGATAGCCTAAAAATCCTCGATTGTAACTATGATAACCTGGCTGTGACATCATTGTTCACATAAGAAGAGTTCAAGGAGTTGATGATTCTTAGCTTCTTAGTATGATCCAAAGATTCAAAATTAACACACCAAACACTCTAATGACCTTGGTGCACATTGCAAATAACAAAGACAACTTAATTTTCAAGAGAAAGTTGACTCTTTTTACATTTGTTTTTGTTGGGAAATAAAATCAATCTTCGTTGACTTTCTATATGTCCAAAGCTTCAGCATGCTATGTTGTTGGAGATTGTTGGTGTTGATCGAACAATTAAGTCTAATCAGTCAACTCGATAATGAGTTGACGGTTCAAACCGATGGAGCTCGGTATGATGACATGAATTTTAGTCCATTTATACTCTTGACACACTCTTTCAATTATCGAGTCATCTTTCTAGATAATAGATATATTCTTCTTAGTATCGTTGTTACTAATTAACTTAATCTTGTTGATCGTTGAGTTATCGCTTCGGGTATTGAGACACCCCTTTGGATAATTAAATTTAACCCTATAGATGAAAGTGTTAAGGTTGAGGTAAAGGTAATATACTTTCTTTTCTTAAAATGATATTGTCTGACCCATGTACTTAAGGTTTATTGATAATCATCGACTAAAATATAACGACTTATGATTTGAAATAGAAGTACTTCAAATTTTAAGTCTTAACAAACTTTGAAATCTTATTCTACAAAAAGGTGGAATTCGTATTCGGCCCCACAACCCACGACCATTTGTGAGGAGGTAAATTGAGAAACTACAGTTGGTCACGATGCAGGAGGGTATTGCCTGGCTTCGCCAAAATTTGAACTCTTGTCCTCTTCTACAACTCTACTGTATTAACTGGAGGCTTAGAACTCTTAAGAGAAGGAGAGAAGAAAACTTAAGAGAAGAAAAGATTTCACAATTAGATTAAGTATTGAGTTGAACCCAAGGAGAAATTCCATTAATAGGGAAGAATAATTTCTTTCAAAGGATGAAGGATTTCTTCCAAGAGGTAAAAGACATAAGATGTGTGTGTGTTTTTTAAATATCATTAACTTAATAATTAATCAATATTACTAAAAATTAATTAATTGATTTAATTATTTAATTAATGCCGTTAGAGATATTAATTAATTAATCAATCAATTAATTAAAATTGTAGCCACGTATAAATTTATTAAATTTTTAATTAATTAATTAATATATTTTAATTAATCAATTAATTAATCCTGATTGATTGATTAATACTTTTGCAATTAAATTTCATAGATTAATTATGATTTCTTTACTACTCTCAATAGTTCCGTATGAATTTACATTTACGCATACTCAATTTAATATTCGTGTATTCACATCCATAAACTTAGCTTGTGTGCAAGTCAATGCTTTTGTCGATCATACAGGATTAACCTTCCATTATTCAAATACTCTTAGATATTAATTTCTCATTCACTTGAGAAATTGATTTATGACGACATGCTCGTGAAATAGTCGTTTATATCCTTATTTGATTTATTAGTTACGAAAATTAATTTTTCAATAATCCCCCACATAAATAAAAATTATGGATAAGTTTCATATATCTCAAATAAAAGTTTCAGTAGAAAACTATCACATCAGGAGAGGTAGTTTGTGACTTTAGATCTTTTTTAATGGAC
>NW_027430013.1:0-1853 GCF_044706935.1 Curcuma longa | reverse complement strand
TGCTATTCACTTGATGATTTTATTTGATGATTTTATTGATGTTTTAAATATATAATGTTTTATGTGCTTATAAATGGATGTTGCATAATTTCAAATCTTAAGGGGGAGAAAAGGTTGAAATATTTAGAAGAAGTCAAAATTCAACTTTAAAGGGGGAGCATAAGTTTTTAAATCTAAGAAGTTGTAATTTTGAACATGATTTTGAATTATTGAAAAGAAAAGGAGTTGTGATGTCAAACCTTAAGGGGGAGTTTAATTTTACTCAAGGAGTTGTGATTTGAACCTTAAGGGGGAGCTTAAAGTGTTTTTAAAATTTTATGGAGTTATGATTAAGGGGGAGCATATGATTTAAAAAGTGTTTGAAAGAAGTACATGATGTTTAGGGGGAGCCTAGTGGTTAAATCCTAAACTTACATAATCAAACACATTTTAAAATCCCTCAGGAATTTAAACATAGTTTCTAAATCAGAAAATTCCAATTCATTAGAAAAGTTGATACAAACTTGGACATATATTGACTTTATTCAATCACTTTTGGATTTTGTATCAAACTACCATATTTGAGACCAAAATTTTTCAAAAATATTTTTCTCAAATAGGGTTAGTCATAAGTATTGTACGTGTGAAATTTTACGAATTTTTGAAACTCATACAATTACTTATGCATTTCTCAAATTCGTCTCTGATAACTGAAATTCAGTTTATCAGTCGACTGTCTCAGACTTCAGTCGACTGCTGAAGTCGACTGACATACTATGAGTCGACTGATACTTCTGTTTTCAGCATATTTTGAGAATTTAAATTGTTTTTCCCTCCGAAACGATTGTTGGTGCAATATTAAAGAGGTTTAAAAGAGAAAAACAATTTAAATTCTCAAAGTGTGCTGAAAATAGAAGTATCAGTCGACTCATGATTTGTCAGTCGACTTCATCAGTCGACTGAAGTCTGAGACAGTCGACTGATAAACTGAATTTCAGTTGTCAGAGACGAATTTGAGAAAATCATAAGTTAAAGTATATAAGTTTCAAAAAATCATAAAATTTCACACGTACATTACACTAACCCTTATTGAGAAAAATATTTGTGAAAAATTTTGGTCTCAAATATGGTAATTTGATACAAAATCCAAAAGTGATTGAATAAAATCAATATATGTCCAAGTTTGTATCAACATTTCTAATGAATTTGGATTTTCTGATTTGGAGACTGTTGGGTTGTAAGGGTGCAAACATAGTCCCACATCTAAAACACATGGGAAAGATCATGCATTTAAAAGGATGGAAAGTATCTCCATTGGCATAAGGCCTTTGGGGACAAGAAGTGAAGAGGATGGGGGCTCCACACAAAAGTGGACAATATCATGTCATTGTGGAGATACGAACATCCTTTTAGACCCAACAATTGGTATCAGAGCGAGGCCACTCTTCACCGGACTAACCGCCGGATGAGCCATGATCCAGATCTAACCATGTGGGGACCCTCGGGGAAAACAAAGGAAGTAGGGGAGGCTTGGACCATGAGGGACATGGCAGCCGGACCATGAGGGACATGGCAGCCGGACCATGAGGACATGGCAGCCGGACCATGAGAAATGGCAGCCGGACCATGAGAAATGGTAGGGGAGCTTCCAGTGGTCCTTTGTTTGAGGGGGGGATTGTTGGGTTGCAAGGGTGCAAACATAGTCCCACATCTAAAACACATGGGAAAGATCATGGGTTTAAAAGGATGGAAAGTATCTCCATTGGCATGAGGCCTTTTGGGGAGAGCCCAAGAACAAAGCCATGAGGGCTTAGGCCCAAAGTGGACAATATCATGTCATTGTGGAGATACAAACATCCTTTTGGACCCAACAG
>NW_027430012.1:0-7737 GCF_044706935.1 Curcuma longa | reverse complement strand
TTCGCCTTCTCTCCTGCAAAGTAGTTTGTAACAGTCTATTCTATCTATAATTTTTAGTTCCTATAAATTTCATTTTGCAAAGTACATGTTGAGAGAATAATTTTAATAAATTGTCGATTCAATTATTCTAGCATCTCACTCTATCTAATTATCAATCGTGTTAGCTTTAGATTTTGTGAGATGGTTTTTCAATTTTAATTATTTAAATTAATTCTGATTTTGGGAAGGTTGTTTGATCTTTTTCTTAGATTTAAGTTTAATCTTTAGTCCATTAAGTGGACATTTTTGAGGTTGTGATGAGGCATAGATGTTTTCTTAATCAGATCAACGATTACTTCCTTAGACAAAGTCAACTAAAGAAATTGCACATTTAACCAACTTCGAACTAAACTTTGATCTAACTAGTTTATAATATAACAAGTTAGCTTCAGTTAGTTCTACTTAAGTAGATGCACTAGGTAAGGTATGTCTTATCTAGCTCAGACACACTTAACCTAAGTATTCCTAGTGTACTATCAGTTCATATGTCCTAATACTATATTATCAAGATCAAACACCTCTTTCCTATCTAGCCATTTTAGTCCTATTTAGTCATTCTAAATTGAGCAAGAAAATAAATAATCAAGGATGTAATTTAATTAAATAAAGAAATGATTGGCTTTTTGGCTTCCCCTCACTATAAAGCATGGATTTAGTGATGAAAAAAATTCATCATAAATCTGTAATAAAATTAACGACAAAAAAGAAATTGTCGCTAATAAGGAAATTAGTAAAACAAATTCATTCCAAAATTTAAAAAAAAAAAGTATTACAAAATTAGCAATAAAAAACTTTCGTCAAAAAATCCATGGCTGAAAAAATTATTATCGCAAAATTAGTTGTAAAATTTACAATGAATTCAAAATTTGTTGCAAAATTCATCATGAAACTAAAATGTTTTTCATTGCATAAATTATCATAAATTTCTTATTTGTCATAAAATTCATTGCAAATTTATGTACTTTCGACTTTCTCTATCACTCAATTTTGAATTTTCAAAGGTAAGATTTATTATTCATTTTTCCTTTTGATTTTTCTAGACTTTAGACCGAATTGACAATTAGTCAGCTTCAACACCAAGAAAGACTCATGAGAAACTTACTAAAAACTGAACGAAAAGCAGAAGGCAGAACCCTTTATCCCTCATTGACCAACATCTTCAATTGTGCAAGAAAGGCAAATCCACACACCCCCAACTCCCTACCAGCTCGCCCCAAGATCAATGCGGAGGAGATCAATCATGATAACTGAGAGGTAAGATGAACGAGTGGATGAGTTGTACCAATGTGCAGAGATTTATGCTCTGCCAATCTCGGAGTTCGATCCCTCGCTCATTCGACAAGTATACCATCCACTTATCATCCCAACTAAGCCCTTAGGGGCAGCTTGCAACATCTTCAATGAATGAGACAGAGAGAGAATATGGCATTTGATTCAATCCTTGGTGATAGGAGTAGAATTAAAATTGAGTTTTGGCCATCGAAAAAATCAGTGTTATAGATGAAATGAGAGAGAGGCAATCTTACACTTACCTAAACACTTTCCAAAACACTTATCCAAAACATTTAAAAAATTTAATTACAAAATTCATGATAATTTTAAAATTCCTAAAATTTAATTTTTGCCATGAATACGAAATTCATGGCAAATTTTTGCCACAAATATGGAATTTTTGATAATTTTTTATGATGAATTTGATTTTCATCACAAAATTCATTATAAATTTTATATTCATCACAAATTTATGGACTTTAGACTTTCCCTGACACCCAATTTTGAATCTTCAAAGGTAAGATTTATTATTATTATTATTATTATTATTTGTTTTTCCTTTCCATTATAATTAGACTTTAGATCTAGTTGATAGTTAGTCAGCTCCAACTCCAAGAAGAAAAGCACATGGCAAAACCCTTTATCTCTCATAGATCAACATCTTCAAAATCAAAACCAATGAATAAAAGGTGGTTCCGCCATCTCAACGACCCCTAGAGTCAATCTCATGGATATGAAGAGAGATAAATTCAGATATACAAGTAGAAAATACATGATGGGGTGAATGATAGATCATAAATTTTCATAAGATTCGATCCCTAACTATTACATCAGAAATATCACACGCTCATATGCCCCAAGGGCAAAAATCAAAACCAATGAATGAGTGAGAGAGAGAGAGTAGATATTTGATTCAATCCTCGGTAATAGGAGTGGAATTAAAATTGAGTTTTCACAATTGAAAAAAATTAGTTTTATAGATAAAATGAGAGAGAGAGCAACCTTACACTTATCCAAAACATTTTCAAAATTTAATTTCAAAATTAGTGATAATTTCAAAATTCTTAAAATTTAATTATTACCTCAAAATTTGCCAATAATATAAAATTCATGGCAAATTGCTGCCATGAATTTTTATTTCATGGCACATTTTATGATGAATTTAGAATTCATGATAAAATTTGTGATGAATTTCTGTATTCGTGGCAAATTTTGTCACAAAAATTAAAATTTGTGATAATTTGCCACAAATTCTATGACGAAAATATTTTGTTGCAGAAGCACACTTATACACAATTCTTTCTCTCCTCATTTCACTCCCACTTAGATAATTTTTTGGATTTTTCTCAAATATTCGAAGATCTACAAAGTGTTCGAAGGGTGATGGGCATGGGTGTAGATCTAAAAGGTAATTTCTCTCTATTTTCTCTCTCTCTTTGGTTGTGGGGTGTAGATCCGATGGTCCAACAGTCAGATTTGGCACGATCAGACTATGCGATGGGCCTCTACCGCTGCGTGGCCTAACCCCGCGATTTTTTGTGAGTAATTCATTTTTTTGATAGGTTTCTGTTTCGGTTGAGAGCTGCCTCTGGACACGTCACTGGGCCTCCTCGCTGCAGGTGTTGAACAGTGGACAGAGCTACGGGTGATGATGGCTTCAGGGTCGCCTGGGACTTCACCGGAGCCGATGACGATCAGCGGAAGCTTCAGGAGCAGCCTGCGAACACCGAGAACGTCAGTGGGAAGGCCAGGGGGTGCCCTGGCGCGACCACTTCGACGCTCAAGTCAAGGACAACAGTTGGAGGAAGAAGATGAACAGTAGCAGGAGAACTTGAGTGTAAAAGAGAGTAAGAGTTCAGAGAAAGAGAGTGAAAGTGAGATACCTGTGTAGAGGAGTGGTCGTTTTAAAGGGAGGTGAGCGTGCATACCTGTCACGTCATCATTTAAGGAATGTCTCATCATGATTAATGTGGTGGCAGGAACAATCGAGTTTCTTGTCCCATCGCCGGTAAAACACTATCTTGTCACCATCCGTGCAGACAACAGATAGATAACATTGATTATTGGGGGTGTGGCCTTGTCAGAAATCATGATGAGGCGTACCAAGGCACTGTAGGACACTTAGTCAGCACGGTGCATTATCAAACGTATGATGAGGGATTCGACGAGATCATTGCCGAATGGAGGGATTCGGCGAGGTCATTGTCGAATGGAGGGATTCGGCGAGGTCATTGCCGAATGGAGGGATTTGGTTAGTAGATAGTCGAATGGAGGGATTTGGCGAAGTCATTGCCGAATGGAGGAATTCGGCTAGTAGACAGCCGAATGGAGGGATTCGGCGAAGTCATTACCGAATGGAGGGATTCGGCTAAATAGCCGAATGAGTATACTTCGACAGGCCGTGACTTAACCGATTAAGTGCGTACACTCAGGGGTTGGACCCGTGCGATGGACCAGACCCGGACTTGAGTCTAACCATGGGCACCTCGGATTATTCCCGGACAGTTTCGTATGTAAGGGATTCAAATACTGGGGTGTACATGTTTGAAAGTGCCAAGATTGTAGAGTACTTGAGAGGAACTTATACTCTTTAAGAAAAAAAATCTTGAAAGGTTTTTAGGTCTTCATCTATGCATTTATAAATGGCTTTCCTTCTATTCTTCTTTCATTCTTTTCAGATCAAAACATCTCCTGAAGTCATGCAACTCAAGATATATGTGCCTTCAAAAAAATGCATAACATATCAACCATCATGTATCAATTGCTCATGCTTTGCAGTCTTATATGTTGTATGTGGATCATAATAATAGTAATGATATTGGGGTTTAGCTTCAAACCCGTTGAATGTGCATGAGTCATGTATGGGGTGCTTTGTATATGTGAGTGGTCTATTCCTCTTGATTATTATAACTTTGTGTCCGGGCATTGTATGCGCATAAGTTTGTAAATAACTCATTCTTGATGTCGATGAAAGTAGTAGATGATCCAAGTCAAAGGCAGTTTATACATTGAATAAGGATAAGAGATAGATTGTTTATGAATGATTGAAATCATTGAGATTTCTTGATAGTTATACCTCTAATTTTGGGAGATGTATCGATTTGAAATGCAAATTGATTGATTTGAAAAATCATGATTGTGATATATTCATAAAAAGACTAATTTCTATTGCTTTTAAGAAACTCTTATTAAATTTTGTATGGGGTGCTATTATAGAGTTAAGTATTTTCTTTCATGATATTTCCTTGATAATGTTGAGACATTCACACATGGAGACGTTAAAGAGAGACATTTCAATCATTTTATGTAATTTAGAAAGGATATTTTCACTATTATTTTTTTAATTCCATATAATATCTTTTGGTTCACTTGTCAAGAGGTCAAAGTTGGAAGTCCTGTCCAATTTTGATGGATGTATCCATTTGAAAGGCAAAAATTCCATCTTTTATACTTCATTATCAATGCATATAAAATGACTAATTTGATTATATATTATTTTTTAATACATTTTATTTTATTACAATTAGATTCCTATATCATTTGAAGAAAAAAATGAAAAATAAGGTACCTTTATTGTTAATGCATACATTATAGAGGAAGTAATAACTTTTGTATTATATTATTCTGAGCCTCACATTCAATGCAAAAGACAACGAGCGGAAAGAAATAATGAGGATCATGTTGATCCCAATTTGAAGTCATTTTTAATTTTTAACTATCTTGGTTGACTAAGTGACCATGTACGCGTAGATACTTAACGGGTCAAGCATGACAGACATCTCACACATATATTTTACTGAATTATCTAGAAGCAATGTAATATTTTGAGTTAGTATATATTTGTTATTTTATATATTTCTTATGTCGTAAATTATTTGTGTTATAATTTTTTTTTTTATGGTAGGATTTTCCAAAACTTATATTTTGAACTTTCGACACATGAGTTTGATCGCTTCTATGAAAAAGAATTTGTACCATGGTTCAAAAATATATAAGTAGACTATAAATTATTTAAATCTTGACTTTAAAATATATTTATTTGACTTTAGGTTTTTGATAATCAACCTCACGTTGAGCAAGAATTGCTAATGTTATATTTGTGGGGTGTCTTAAGGTAATCACCTTACGATTATACTATTTATCAAATAAATAGAAATTTACTATTTGAGTGCACATTCTATATGCGTTTGATTGGATCTTAAACTCATTTACTGAATATCCGTAATATGATTCATAGCATAAGAGAATTTGTGATTGGATCGCAACTCGTGAGCATCTCTGCATGTATCCGCCCAATGATCCACTCGTGAGCATCTCTGCATCTCTACATGGATTGTCTTGACAGCCACCCAATAATCTACTTCTGGATCTGATCGGTATCTGCTTATGACACTCAGAGTATATGATACATCAGGTCTCGTACACATCATAGCATACATAATTGATCCTATTGTCCAAACATAAGAAATCTTACTTATGTAAATTCTTTTGTCTTTTGTCCGTGTACACGTAGACTTTGAAAGGTAAATCCCAAACTTGATGGGTATGTAATCTTTCTTAGATTCAAGCATGCTAAACCACCTTTAGCACCTTGTCTATTTATGTAAACTGTGAAAGATCAAGCAACCTCTTCGATCTATCTCTATAGATCTCTCATATCTTTCATGAAGAACATTTGACCTTGACTGATTGCAGAACAGACATAATTTCCTATTATTAATATGTTATCAACATATAATTATAGCAATATGATCGCACTCCCAACCTCTTTATACATAAAGGGTTCGTTAGATTTTATGAGAAATCAAACTTTTTGATTGTCTCATTAAAACAGATATTCCACCAAATTTCAAACTTAGCTTTAACGAAATTTATTTTTGACTTCATGGTTGTTAATCATTTATCCTTTTTTGATTTTTTTCAAACCTTCTTCATAATTAGTAGGTTCCTCATCCTCAATGAATAACATGTCATTCGATTCACTTATGAGAAATCCATATTTATTTGGAATATTGTGTCTTATTGAATTTTTGAAAAGGTTGTGTCTCTAAAGGTTCATCCAATGACTCATCACTATAAGTAATCGGTTGTGGTTCTTGACTAGGTGTCTCATCCCGGGTCCACACCTCCTCGGAGATGTTTGCTTAAGATATCAAAGTATAAGCCTTCATGACCAAGGTGATTTAAATACTGTAAGTTTAGGGAAACTCGCACTTAAGCTGCATTGAGATATTCATTGACATATGTATAGAATCATATGAAGTCTCACAGTAAGTTACTTCAATAAACTGGTTACCTTTAACCAGCATTCACGTTTTACTCTTAACATCCAATGTCTCCAGCTAGCAAGATAAGCTGTTTGGCTAACCAAGGAATTTAAACGTGCTAATCTCAATAGAATCGATGATGTTCGTGCTTATCAATTCCTCGACTAGGGATAATTTCAACACATTCATAATTGCACATGTAGAAATGCTCACCAGTTGTGATCTAATCACAAATTCTCTCATATTATGAATTGTATTACGGGCATTCAGTAATTGAGTTTAAGATCCAATCAAACACATATAAAATGTACACTCAAATAATGAATTGCTATTTATCTAATAAATAGTATAACCGTAAGGCGATTGCCTTAGGACACCTCTCAAATATAATAACTTAGTATAGTAAGCATGCAATATCAAGAAAACTCTAAATAACAACTAGTACGCAAGATTAAAAATATATGATTCTTATTTTTAAAACTTCTCCTTTTTCAAAAAGTTTCTAGAGGTGGAGAAACTTACAAAAAAATCTAAACAAATTAAGTACAATGAAATAGAATTTGGCAAGTTAAAATATAGATATTACAAGATTGAAGTTGTCATTGATCTTTATGCACGTGCAACACGTTGGCATATGGAAGCAAAGCATGTACAAACAGAGAGTCGAGAACAAGAGAACTTGAATGTGACTGATCTGGAAGCACTGCCTCAAGCATCCTTATATAGAGCTCTATCGATGCTGACTAGCAACCTTCTGGTCAACTGGAAGCCTCTCCGGTCAACTGGAGTATGTTGATATGGTTGAAAACTCTATTGCAATTGGTAACTTTTTCATGGTCTCCGGTCGCTGAACTCTCTCCTGTCAATTAGAGCATGGTCATATTCTGATCTTGATCACCTCCTTTAAATTGTTGGATCAAGTCATCTCTAGTCGCCTGGAAGCTATCTTCGATTGTCAAGATGTTGAGGTCACCCCACTCGTTGCGTCGGTAGCCTAGAACCTCTTGACTCTGTCAGTTGAGATTTATCTCCAACCAGTTGCCCGGACTCCCTTCTAGTCGCTTAGAATCATTGAAAAATGTTTCCCTGTAAAGTAATACATGATGAGTATGATAAAGATAATATAATTAAGTTCGCATAACTTAGTTAGATGTTCAAC
>NW_027430011.1:0-1134 GCF_044706935.1 Curcuma longa | reverse complement strand
ATCACCTATTACCATCTAGATCGCCTAGTCTACTGCACCACACCCATGAACACAACTCTGTGTTCAGAATTTTGACATTACCCTAGATGTCATGCATACCTATTTTTTCCAGCAGGAGAGAGACCCAGGTTTGATCAACTTCCCCTCTACAGATCTTAGAGTCCAAGAATATGTCTTATATAGGGTCATAGTGAACTGCATCCTTCCAATAAGCACTAGAAATCTTACTCCCATGAGGCCATTTCACTCATTTCTGCTATATGCCTTTGCCCATAGGTTAGACATAAATCTAGGACTCTTGATCTTCCATGCTATCATTTATGCTTCATCAGTAGTCACCAGTAGGAGAGTGCATATGCCTTTCTGTCACATCTTGACTGGCATATTTGCATCCCTAGGAGTAGATACCACCTTAGGTGAGATCATACCCCACGGAGACTACGATATTATTGGTAGCCGACACATCACTCTGGGCCATATAGATGTCGATGAGGAGGGGAGATTATCATGGAGACAGCCTCAGCTCCAGCCACCACAGCCTCAGATCCAGCCCCCAGTTCAGCAGCAGGATCAGCCTCAGCCAGACCCAGCAGAGGTTGATATAGGAGCAGAGATAGAGGAGCTGCTAGAGCTTCCTGATGCACCAGCTCCACAGATGACTACAGATCAGAGGCTGGACAGGCTCGAGGAGTCAGTTCAGTCCATATCTACTAGGATCGATGCACAGGGAGCTGACATTACAGAGATCCTGCAGCTGCTGAGAGCCATGCAGCCACCTCATCACCCAGAGCTTTAGACATTTCCTTACCTCAGACACACTTATTTTTGATAACTTGTATTATTTTGCTAGAGTTTGACCAGACTTGCCTGGTCTCTTTCACTTACCATGCTATGACTTGATTTGACTTGATAAGTTATATATTGCTTACATTCTAGTTTATTTGAAAACTAGGCTTATGTTTAGTAGAGTAGGAAAAAGAAATTTGTTTTGAAAACACATGTTTTTCAATCTATTATAAGTATACTTTGAAAATGATTTCAAAACTATTGTATTTTCAAATTACTTTTCTTAAAGTTTGATTTCAAAATTAAAGTAAATGGAGATTTTTGCCTTAGACTAGAAAAATCCCCCTA
>NW_027430010.1:0-2198 GCF_044706935.1 Curcuma longa | reverse complement strand
ACGTGCATGGGAGAGTTTAAACAGTGCACGTGCATGGGAGAGTTTAAATGTGCATGGCAATATTGCATGGGTGCATGGCATGACGTAATTGGAGAATTTAAACGTTGCATGCATGACATTGGACTTCATGTTAACGTTGGAGAGTAACGTTGGAGACTTAGTTGGAGATTAACGTTGAAGGCTTAAAAGGATAAAGTTTATCCTTTTATTAAATCAACGTTCCAGATGTAAAGTTATCTCCGATCAATGCTTAAGATCGTATCAACGGATCAACGGCCAAAAGGAAATTCATCTACGATCAACGATCCAGATCCATTCTTTTATGTTATAAATAAGACTTAGAGTTTTAGAATTAACATCATCAATTACTTTGTATTCTTTCTTCTAGCTAAGTCTCTGTGCTACAATTGTAAAGGCTTCTCCGCCTAAAGGAGTTCTTAGTGAGTGCTAACTGCCTTGGAAGCAACGATCCAGTTGCAACCAAGTTTTTTTTAAAAAGACTTGCGAAACTGTTCAAACCGTCTATTCACCCCCCTCTAGCCGGTCCAACCCGATCCTACAAAAATTTCAAGTCAGAATCAAATTTTTGTGTGAAGCACAAGTTATTTGAAAAAGGGGGAGTAAATGGTTCAGGGGAGCAACACACATGCATGCACTCATGATTAGATTATTCTTTGCAAAATACTTGAATACTCATACTTAGTTGAATTGTTGCAAAATAATGGTATTTGCTTTATGTTGAGATTTGTAACTTAACTTGAAACCTTAAGTTGCCATAATCAAAAAGGGGGAGATTGTTAGTGCAGGAAGCACTAGCAAGTCAAACCTATGTTTTGATTATGGAACTAGGATCAAGTTAAGTTTATGGTTTGGCTAACTGAGTTGGATTGAGATTGCAGAGAACAGGTTAAGTCCTAGTGTGGCTAGGCAAGAAGACTTGGCAGAGTCAACGTGCACCAGGCAAGATCTGGACTTGGGTCAGGAGGACCAAGTTGCGGATGAAATGGACTTGGTCAGGAGGACCAAGTTGCAGAGAAGAATGGACTGATCAGGAGGATCAGTTGCGTTCAAGTCCTGGGGGGCAACGACAGAGCCAAGCAAAAGTCCAACAGGTCTGGAGGACTTGGTTGGCATCAGGTAAATTCTCCTGAGTGGAGTGGGTAAAGACGCGTTCCTACGAGGAACAGTAGGCGCCGGTCTAACCCAGGATCTCACCGGAGATCCGAAGTTAAGACTCGAAGTCGGTTCGATGAACCGACGTATTCCTTAAATGATTATATTTCGAGCTAACTTGTTATGCAGGAAAGAAAGGCTCGACGAAAGCTAACTCCGGCCGAAAAATCTATTTTTTCGGGTCTGGAGTCGACCCAGATGAGCTCTGGAGTCGACTCCAGCCTAATCAGCTGGTTTCCGGAAGTCAGCGCTTCAAAGTCTTCGCCAACGGGACTGGAGTCGACCCAAAAGCGCTTCTGAGTCGACCCAGGTCAAAGAATTATCACCGCTGCGTCCAACGAAGCTGGAGTCGACCCAAAGTGAAAGCTGAGTCGACTCAAGTCAAGATTTTATCGTCTCCGCTGCCACCTCGACTGGAGTCGACCCAGAACCGGACCAGAGTCGACTCAGGAAGGATAAGCGGCGAAGCTGATAGACTTTTATCCGCCACGTCGGCTGGAGTCGACCCAGATGCCTATCTGAGTCGACTCAGGTCGACTATATAAGGCAACCGCGAGCAGCCTTCGACACATCCATTCTTTCCGCTCAAAAATGCCTTCCCCGCGACCGTTAAGCTTCCGATCTTCGACGTTGGTGCCGAGACTACTTCAAGCTACTTCAACGAACGCCAAGACGTCGAATCCATACTCCGGGGAGCGCAAAAATTGGTAACAAAAAGTTGTACTTAAATTCCAATCACTCTCTTTGTAATCGGATTTTTGTAATCATTTTCTCGATATACTTGCTACCGTAAGGAGCAAGTATCTTAGTGGATTGCCCAAAGTAAACGGTCAAGGACCGTGGGCCTTGGAGTAGCAGCGTAGCGCTGTGAACCAAGTAAAAACAAATTGCGTCACTTACTTTACCGCATTTCATTTTATTAACTGTCGTGCTTACTTTCGCTTCCGCACTCGAGTCTTATCGAAATTTTGAAAAGCGTTAAAATACGCTATTCACCCCCCCTCTAGCGTATTTCTGGTCCTACA
>NW_027430009.1:0-1588 GCF_044706935.1 Curcuma longa | reverse complement strand
TAAGGTCCAATCACTCAGACCAATATCCGATCGCTAGAATCAATCTGAGTTGCCCAGACATGGTCTGATCTTCCGGACAAGCTCCGATTTTTTGAGTCTTCATCCAGATCCAGCTTCCTACAAGACAATCTCCAGATCTGATGGGATCGATGGGGGTGAATATCGATCGCTTTTCATTGCTTTCGTCATGTTCATTCTTTCTATCAAAGTTCATGCACAACCGAAATATAAACAAACAAACAAAAAGGACACGTGGGATTTACTTAGTTCCCAATTCTTTTAGGTTGGTAGTCCAAGGCTTATGTATGGAAGACGCCTATCTACTAAACGGGGGAGGTGGAAATCGATCGCTCTATCACGTCCCGAGAGACGACTGTCTGAAAAATTTGGACGGCATCTCCCTTGTAACAATTTAAGTTTCCCTGATACATTTCAAGTTGAAGCACATTTTGATGAGTTTGGAGGTCATTTAAAGTGCTTCAGAGGCTCACACAACCATGCCAAAGGTGCCACAGCCGTATGTCATCATCTGGACCAGTTTTCAAGCTTCCAGAGAATGCCCCGGGATGAGGCACGCCCATGCCAGGTCCAACAAGGCCATGCCAATCTAGGCACGACCGTACCTCACATTTTTGGGTTCAGACACAGCCAGGCCGTGCCAAGAGGCATAGCCGTGTGTCATATTTGGACTGCTTTGCAGACTGAAAGTAAAACGGGCATAACTTTTATCTCCGATTGAGCCACAGGGCCTGCCACCTACCAAAATGATGATAACGTCAAGATCTACAACTTTGCTTCAGAGTGTGCCCACTGATTCTATTTCTAGGTCATGCTAAAAGGCATGATCGTGCCTACCTTCTAGATTGAGGTCGTGCCTAGTATGCACGGACATGTCCATTTTCTAGATTGAGACTAGCTTGGAAACGTGCCTACCAGGCACAGTCGTGTCTCCTTTCTAGAACAGTAACTTTCTCTAGCTGGCCTACAAGGCACGACTGTGCCTATGAGACATAATCATGTCACGCTTGGAGCCTATAAATACTTCTTTTTACAATATTTTTTAGCATCTTTTTGGATCTAAGGAAACCCTAACGTCTTAGCTTGGGGGCGGAGCCTCTCCACTCTTGGGGAGGCCCTAAACGCTTCATCTTCACTGATCCATCCTACCTCGAAATCAGAAGATCTTCCAAGGATATCCGAGCTTTAAGATAAGTCTTCCCCTCTCTTGTGAATGACTATTTATTTGCATTCTTATTGTAATCTTCTTGAAATGAAGTAGATCTTTGAGTTTAGGATGTAGGATGAATATTGATGTAATGATGGTGATGTAAGAACTAGTTCATGTTATTTTT
This sequence comes from Curcuma longa, assembly GCF_044706935.1. NCBI lineage: Eukaryota > Viridiplantae > Streptophyta > Magnoliopsida > Zingiberales > Zingiberaceae > Curcuma > Curcuma longa. The sequence continues at coordinate 236 of NW_027430009.1, read as the reverse complement.
CCAATTTTATGAAGCGTTTACACTTATTTCATGTATTGTGTGCCTTGAACATATTTGATGTTATGTTTGTGTGGATGCATGTGTATGATTATGAAGGGTAGATTACTGTGTATGACTGGGGTGTCTTGTGACAGAAGATGAACCTTTAATCGAACTTTCTGAAGTGACCTTTATATGGTGGTAAACTCCCTCAAGAAATAGCTAACAGTTATTGTGTAATACCCGTAAATTTCCTT
>NW_027430008.1:0-6770 GCF_044706935.1 Curcuma longa | reverse complement strand
TATATATACATTTCTGATGTTTACATTGCACATCTTTCTGCATTTCATGATTATTTCTTACGTTTGTCACATCCTTTATTTACGCATTAGGCGTGTTTTCTCCATTTCCTAGTTCGGAGGTCTGCTCTTGTTTTTATGCTTTTGCAGGACGGAAATGGAGCGGAGAAGGCGAAACGAAAGATTAACCGAAGACAAGGCAAGACAGGGTCGTGCCTCCAAGGCACGGTCGTGTCTCAGACCCCAAGGGGTCGTGCCCCCATGCTTCAGCCACAGAGCACCAGTCTTCCCACAGCCGTGCCCACTAGGCACGACCGTGCCTCTACCCGTGCCCACACAGAGCAGCAACTTCACATGGCCGTGCCCACCAGGCACGGCCGTGCCTTCATTCTGCAATCCAACAGAGAAGCACCAGCCCATGGTCGTGCCCTCCAGGCACGGCCGTGCCTCTACCCGTGCTTCACCAACAGAGAGCCAACTGCTTATGGCCGTGCCCACCAGGCACGGCCGTGTCTCCGACCACAGAAGAAGGTTCATGTCTGGCCGTGCCTAGCAGGCACGGTCGTGCCTGCCTCCACGCTGCAACATGGCATGGTCGTGCCTCATAGGCACGGCCGTGCCCCATTTTCCAGTGGCCACCACACCCTGGCCGTGCCTACCAGGCACGGCCGTGTGACGGGGTCGTGCCAGCTGTGTACCCCAGGCCGTGTGGCTAAGCACGGCCGTGTGGCGAAGGGTGAATAGGGGGGACCTATAAATACCCCCCTAAATTGCCCTAAAAAGGGGGAGAGACCTTGGGAGTCAAGAGGAGCCACCGAAAATGCCATTCGGAGCAAGAATCGACGATCCATCCGTCCTTTTGGAGCTACTCCGCCGCATCCATTCCACCGTCGACGAGGAGTTTGCAAGGCGAAGAAGAAGACACATATTGATAAGTTTTATTTCCTTTTTCTAGGATCTAAAATGTATTTCTTCATCTCTTCTTCGTGTTGTATCCCCTCCGTCATGGAGTAGAACCTTAGATTCTAGGATGTAGGAGGAATCGAGGTGTATTATGGATGATTGATACTATGGATTTGTATTTACCATGTTCTATGATTTATTTGTGCATTTTGCTTTATGGATGTTGTGCTTTGTGCTTATTGGATGATATGATTATGAATGGTGCAAATCTATGAGGATGAGGATAAATTGTGGTTTAAGGAAATCTTAGGATCGTATGACCGGGGTGCCTTGTGACAGAAGGTGAACCTTTAACCGGACTTTCCGAGGAAATTCTTAGATTGCAATGAATCTTTGTGAGAGATAGCTAACGGTTATTGATTGTTAGGGAGAGGTCCTTAATTGGATACCCGGTGACAGGGGGTAGGACACTAGTAGTATGCTGGAGTGCCCGGTGACAGCGGGAGAGCTATAACCAGGCTATCTGGGGTCATCTCAAACTAACAATCGTAACGTTAGAGGATTAATGATTTTATTCCGAGGAAACCTGACGAGGTCTAATTGGATATTTTGGTTAGAATCTCTGCAAATGTATGAATATTGAGGAATGGTAAGGAGTCCATAGTCAATCAAACATAATCTCGAGGAATCCGAAGTCCTAGGATCGCTTTCCCAAATCCTGTCACTAGTTGATTTTACTTCGATTGAGGTTTAGGTACTCAACTACACTCTCACTTTCCCCAATCTCAACCCAATTACATGATCTCTCCACTCTTCTTGTGATTATTTAGTGATTGATTCCTCGGTCCCTGTGGTTCGATATCTTTTATTACTTGACGACATTCCGTATACTTGCGGAAGCCCATCAAGTTTTTGGCGCCGTTGCCGGGGACCGTGCGTAATTTTTCACTAAGCCTTTACATTAAGAGTTTTTTCTTTCATTTATACATTGCTTCCATTTATTCTTTTTATTCTTTCCATTCATTAATTGGTACTATTTTTTGCAGATTTATTTTTATTCCAGCAAGTTAATAATACATTCTTATTCTTGTGCATGCGTAGGGCCAACCCAGTGGAGTTTCCTTTCGATCCTGAAATCGAAAGAACATACCGGAGGAGACTTCAATCTCAAAGACTTAACACTCAAGAAGACATACCAGATACTATGGCTCAGAAGTCTTTGAAAGATTACGCTGCACCCCAGACGAGAGGAACGACATCATGCATCGCCATACCAAATATTGAAGCAGCAAACTTTGAATTCAACCATGGATTTATTACTATGATACAACAAAATCAGTTTGGTGGCGGACCACATGAAGACCCGAACCTGCATTTGGAGATATTTTCAGATAACTACAGTACTAGGAGGACGCAGGGGGTCAGTTTTGATGTCACTCGACTTTTGCTTTTCAGATTCTCTCTCCGTGATAAGGCGAAGGATTGGTATCATTCGCTACCTCCAAATTGTATTCATTCTTGGGAACAGTGTGAACAGTTATTTCTGAACAAGTTCTACCCCCCAAGTAAGACAGCCCACATGAGAAATATGATCTCAAGCTTCATGCAGTTAGATGGAGAATCACTATTCGAAGCTTGGGATAGATTTAAAGGAATGTTGAGGAAGTGTCCACACCATGGACTTGAGCGTTGGCTTATTATCCATACCTTCTACAATGGAATCAACTATCAGACAAAGGTTTATTTGGATTCCGCTGCAGGAGGTGCACTTATGAATAAAAGCCTTGAAGAAGCCGAAGAACTAATTGAGAATGTGGCACTCAATCATCATCAGTGGGCCAACGAGCGAGGTAGCATGTCAGAACTCCTGGGAAGTACAATGTAGATACCCTCACTAAACTCAATGCGCAGATGGATGCCCTTAGCAAAAGGGTAGAAAACATGAGCGTTGGGAAGGTCAATGCGGTTGCTACACCTTGTGATATTTGTGGGGATTCCAGTCACACACAAGAGATGTGCCAAGTGGGAGCACTGCAAGCCCAGATTGCTCAATATGAACAGTGCGACGCAGTTGGTACATATAATCAAAGGAACAACCCGTACTCAAATACTTATAATCCGGGTTGGAGGAATCACCCCAACTTTTTCTACCGCAACAATCAAGGACCTTCCTATCAGAATGCGCCCAAACAAAGTGAGGATGCAATCGACACCCAGAAAATATTAAAAATTCTGGAGCAACTTCAAAGTGACATGGTCAAGGTTAATGAGAAATTAGACGACCATGACAAGAGGATGAAGATGCAAGAGACTCAGATTGCTCAGATTAGCTCTTCCCTCTCCTCCAGAACAGTGGGTGCACTCCCGGGCAAACCAGACTTCAACCCCATGGAACATTGCAAAGCCATAGAGCTTAGGAGTGGACGGATTTTGAAGGGTAAAGAACCTCTAGAGCCTGCTCCTTTGGAAGGTATTTCACTCACTCCAGCCGTCGAGCAACCTCCTTCCTCAGCACCAATTATTGAAGACACATTGGAGGAAGTTGAATGACAAAAACCTAAGTATTGAATTGAAATGCTTGAAATTCGAAATTAAACTAATGAAACAGGAACCAAATTCATAACTACACAATTCCACTAATCATAAAAATTCTAATTCAACAACTGAGAATTCTTAAGATGAAGCAAAATACACAACAATTGTTCAATGAGACGATTCTGAAATCTAGGTTAAGAAAATGCTGGAAAATTCATTCACAAACTCAAGATCAAAGAACAAATTCCTTCTCTTCGCAGATCTGCAAAGTAACCTCAGGGAACGCCCTTTCGATTTTCAACAGCATCTTCTGAACCCTTCAACCAATGAATATCAACCTCTCAACTGCAGAGAACGCCCTTGTTGCTGGGATTTTTGTTGCGTGAAAAACAGAGGAAGAACAGTATAGAATCTGGAAATCAACTAATAAAATTGAATGTCAATGTTCCTGGTGAATCTGGAAACAGAATAAGTGCAGGATCTTTTGAAGAACTCCAGAACAGAGCTGCAATCATCTGAAAAAAATTCAGATCTAGAGAACGCCCTGGATCCGATGATGCGGCGATTTGCAGAAGAAGGAAACAGCGTAGTCTGGAGATGATCTTGATCGTGATCTGCTCAACCTTTTCTGGTTTGCTGATGATTGCAGAAGTTGCCGTTGAAGATGGAAGCTGATCTGAGATCTGGAGATGCGAATGGAGCTTCGCCTTGGTGTCGCGCGCGTGGAGAAGACGCGATCCAAAATCTGTCCGAAGCCGCTGTGTTCTTCTCAACTCTGCCTTTTCTCCTCCAATGAACCGGGTCCAATTCTCCAATGAACCGGTTTTAATCAATTTGGTCCGAGCCACATTTTGATCCAGTTCCTGGCTAAATTTCTGGCTTGATTCACTGATTTGATCAATAATCCCTGTCTTAACCTAAAACCAGAATTAAAAAGGATTAAGCAAATTTGAATTAACTCTAATTAAAATCATGAATATCAATTTTAACACCAAAACGCATTATTTAACCAAAATAAACTCAAATGTTTATTAATTCAAAGTAAAATACCATGCCAATTGAACCAATCATCAAAATCCCCCACACTTATTCTTGCTTGTCTCAAGCAAGTTAAGAAAATAAAATCCTACTTCAATGGCACCCCCCTAAACACATTTCGAAACATGATTAGTAAATCGAAGAAGCAACCATCTAAAATAATAAATCTCAAAGATCTTAAGCATTCTTGGACACCCATTTTACTTTCGGTTTACTAAATACTAACTTCCACTTTCATGAATGAATTGAGCATGATATCACTCAAACCTCCCAGGATAAACATTATGTGGCTCTCTTTCTAACTAAAATGTATGCTTTTTTTTTTAGTAGAGGGCACTCAAGCTACACATGTTTCTTGAACTACCATAAGTTTGCTAGTCTTCTACTCTCTACCACTATTATGGATATAAATTCCAGTATAAAGGTAGAATGAAAAGCAACAAAGAAAGAACAAGGAGAATTCAAATTGCAATTTGAAACAAGAAAGTATAAGAAGAAATTGGTTTTTTTTTTTTATAAGTGGAAGATTTGAGCACAAAAGATATTATATGATTGGATTCCAGCCATTCTTTCCTCCTCCTCTTCTTCTCTCAAACATCATTTCAGAATCTCAAATTTTCAGTTTCCATCAGATTTCAGCATCTTATTTCGATTCCTGCAAATTCTGCACTTACACATTCTGCTAATTCCTCTTTAAAATTCCAGCTTCTTTGTTTTCAGTTCTTATCCTGATTTCTTGCATTCTTTTTCACTTTTGTAGCTTGATTACTACCCTCAATTAGCCTTGAAAATCATCTCCTGATCAGCCTCTCAAAAGCTTCAGAAATAGGCTGAAAATTTTCAAACTGCCATTTTTTCTGATTTCAATCTGTTTTTGTCACTTTGCTGCCATCAGTGATTCTGGAACATTAACATTTCAATTTGTTATTTAAGAAGCAACTAAAATGAAGTATGTTTCACTATAGTTCATTCCTTCATCGGATTCTTGACACAAACTTGATACATTCCACTTTTTTTTTCTGTTGTTTTTTTTTAAAAATGATTCCACCATATCTGTTAAAATTCAACTTGTTTTCAGAATTTCCCAGCTTATCTCAGCTATAGTTTCCACTTTGTTTCAGCTTAACTTCCAACTTGCCCACACTGCATTTACACATTTCACTTTTTCACAGCAAGTTAACCTCTTTTTGTACCAAAATCAGGCAGAAATAACTCAGAATTCCAATTCTCTGATTCAACCACAATTCCACACTTACTATCTCCATTATAAACTTTAAGTTGCAATTTTTTTTTTCTTTGCTTTTCTATTTCTGCAATTCTGAACAGCAAGATTGAACATAAACTTGTTTCTGTTATCAGTTCAATCACTAATGCTTACTATTCAGATCAGTAAAACATCTCCAGCTTGTTTCTGTCAAACTCTCCCCCACACTTCAACCATTGTCTGTCTCAGACAAAACGAACACCACTCCAGCAAACTCAGTAACTCTGATACAATACAGTATACTGTATTACTGAAATCCAGCAGTTCTTCCAACTTCCAGCATTTCCAGCATTACAGCTTATATCATTTACAGCATATAACAAAAACGGCACATTTACACCATTGCTAGAGAGCATATACAAAATTTGCTCTCCCCCACACTTCAATAACTCTGATGCAGCTTGAAAAGACAAATCAGAATTTATTTCCCTGAAATTCTGAAATCTGATTTCTGAACTGTCACAGCTGATAATATCTGCTGAAATAGACAGCATTAGCATGTTCAAACCATTGTGACAAATTCTTAACAGATCCAACATTCTCAAATTTCAGCAATGCACATATACAGAAATTCCATATTCCAGAATCAACAATATCTTCACAAACTGATACTGTCCGCAAAACTGCAAAACAGATTTCATCATTTCCAGAATCCATCATCTCCAGATTTCATTCCAGCAATTATCAGATATCAGAAATTGTAATTTCTCAGAAACTGATAATATCAGCCAACCACTTTGAGCCAACTCTGAAAAACTCCCGATCTTTATCTAATGTTAAAGCCTCTACAGAATCTGATACATCCATTGATACAAAACCTCACAAGTCCATATTCACCAAACTTCACAGGTTCAACAGATTTAAAGCAACAGTCATTTTGTTCTTACTGCTTTTTCCTTTATGTTATATGTTTCCACCAACAATCTATAACAGATTCTTAGTACAACCTTTTTCTATCTCAGACAATCCAAAACAAAACCAGAATTCAGCATTCACCAGAAACAGGAATTGCAATTCTACAGAATCTGACAAA
>NW_027430007.1:0-1647 GCF_044706935.1 Curcuma longa | reverse complement strand
TAACTTGGGGACATCTCACACAAACTATAAGGTTTAACAAAATATTTTTGTATTGCTAGAAATGGGGTGAGATGCTAGGATCAACCAAATTATTCAAAATGTATCATGCATCCCTTGAATAATGAGGTTGACGATATATCAATCAAGTATGGGGAATACCAATGTATAATTGATGTGCATTTGGTTTCTAAATCATACTTGTACATTCCGGTCAAGGAAACTTGGCTGGAATCCTATTAGAATTATATTATTCGAATTTATTGATTGAGTCGTGTGCTTATTTCCTATGTTTGTCTTCTTTGATTTGGCACGCAAGAATTTGCCAAATTAGACCATCGATGGATAGAAGCTAAGGATTCATGACTTAGGAATAGGAATTTGACACATGGCACATAAGCAATAGGATATGGATTTCAAGTATCGCATCTGTTATTGTATCGGAACCTTGTGCCAAACTCAAACTTGGCACACCCAAATGGCACACTGAAACTGAAATTGGCACAATTTCTGAAACCTGGAACTGAACTTGGCATGAACCTAGGCACACTGGACTGAACTGAAACTGAATTTGATACACACGAATTAGGATAGGTTTAGTGGGTTTAGTAAGCTTCTGATAATCTTGATAAGTTTTTGAGTTTCTGATAGTTTCAGAAAAACTTCAGAAACTTCCACACTGAAAAATTTGGCATGAAACCATAACTGAATTTGACAATGGAAACTTGACAAACTGATGATTTAACTGATTTAACTGAATAAGGTTGTTCATGACTTTGGGTTTGGGCTCGTGAGTTTCTGATAATCTTCAGTTTCTGATACGGTTTCAGAAACTGCATTCAAACACTTGGCAATAAACTGAAACCTTCAGAAATTTGGCACAAATTGGCACAAACTTGGCACAAACCTAAATTTTGGCACAATGGAACTTGGAATAGGTTGTGTTTATGGTTTTAGATGGTTAGGATAGGTTTAGGTTTCAGTTTCTGATCGTTATCAGAAACCCAACTGATTTCAGAAACTGATACGATTTCAGTTTCAGCAACTTGCAGTTTTTATAATCGATTCATTGATCGATTACAAGCCACTAGGAATTGAACAGACCCTATGATAATCGATCGGTTGATCGATTAACAATCGATCTAAATCGAACAGAACAGACCGTAATCGATTCACCAATCGATCACCATCTCTCTTAATCGATCAGTTGATCGATTAAGAGACGAGTGTCGATTTTCCCAGATCCAAACGAAATCGATTCCTTAATCGATTAAACTCTTACCTAATCGATCCATTGATCGATTACGAGTCGATCTCAGAATTCCACAGTTTCACTCGTAATCGATTGCTCAATCGATTAAGACCATACGTAATCGATCAGTTGATCGATTAATGGTCGATTGCCGAAATCCACAGAACCGATTGTAATCGATCACCTGATCGATTAAGACCTAGGGTAATCGATCGCCTGATCGATTACCGGTCGATCTTTCATTTCTCAAAATCGAACAGAATGGCCTTTAATCGATTCGTTAATCGATTAACGACGCTTTAATCGATCGGTTGATCGATTACGGAGCATTAACTCGGGTAGGTGATCGATTCACCGACCCGATTTTTAAACCCTCAACCGACTCTCAAAAACCCTAA
>NW_027430006.1:0-3888 GCF_044706935.1 Curcuma longa | reverse complement strand
GATTGATCGATTACACGCTTTATTGAGGAGAGAATTACGACGTTTATGTTGGTGCAATCTTTGCCCCAAGTGCATTGAGTTTCAATGTTTGGCTAAACCATGTTTAAAGTTAGGCAATACTTGTGATCTAACATGTTTAATGCAAGTTTACAGAAAAGTCCAGGTTGAAGACTTGCAAGGAAAAGTCAAGAAAAAGTCCAAGTGGGAAGTCTTGGCAAAGGAAAAGTCCAAGTGGGTAGTCTTAAAGCAAAAGAAAAGTCCAAGTGGGAAGTCTTGGCAAAAGAAAAGTCCAAGTGGGAAGTCTTGGCAAAAGAAAAGTCCAAGTGGGAAGTCTTGGCAAAGGAAAAGTCCAAGTGGGTAGTCTTGGCAAGGAAAAGTCCAAGTGGGTAGTCTTGGCAAGGAAAAGTCCAAGGTTGGTCTTGGCAAAGACTTGACATGACGAAGCTGATGGAAGCATCTCAAGCTAGTGCGAGGATGATGGAGCATCCAGGGGAGGCACGAGGCTATAGGAGGTGTTTGAAGGCCGAGGTCTAGGTCAAGAGAAGCTGAAATGAGATTTTTCAGCTTTACCAGTCGACTGGCCCTGCCAGCAGTCGACTGCTCATAAATCAGACGCACACAGAAAAATCAGTCGAGCCAGAGGAAGACAGGAGTCGACTGGGCAGTCGACTGGCCCTGCCAGTCGACTGATGCCAGTCGACTGGTCTTGGATCAGTCGACTGATATTTGAACGTTGGAGAAAGATGGCAAGCATTTAATGCGCTTTAATGCAAGATTTTGTTGCCGATTGAAGCCATCAGTCGACTGGCCCTGCCAGCAGTCGACTGATGTCGAAGAATTATAAAAGAAGCCTGCTCGAGATCAACTCAAGAAGAATTCTGTCATTCTTTTATTTTTCAGTGCTTCTTTTGAGAACTTGTTGTTCTCTGATTCTTTGCTTTCTTCCTCTCCTCCTAAACATTATTTCACATCATTTTTGAGGAGAACAAAAAGGTTGTAAAGGTTTCTCCGCCTTCGAGGTTTTCGAGAAGGAGACGATTCATAGTGCAGCGGGTGTGTGCGTGCGTGTGGATCCTTGGATTAGTCACCTCTGCGGAGGTGGATACCAAGTAAACGAACCGGGTTAGCGTTGATCTATTATTTTCTCTATTATATTTTGCTTCCGCTAACACTCTTGCAGAGAAACAATCGAAGAAGATTCGAAAAATGCTATTCACCCCCCTCTAGCGAACCAACCGATCCTAACAAGTGGTATCAGAGCTTAGGTACGTTTTGGAGGATCTAACAATCAACCGGAGCAACATATGGCGTTCCAAGAGGGTTATAGAAGCATGGCCAAATCCAGTCGAGTACGGTCACCAGTACTTCTGATGGGGAAGTCTTGAAAAACCGTTCCGGTAAATTCTTGCAGAACAAAAATTTTTCTGAAACGATCTCAAACGAAGTTGCCCGATCGTTGGGCTCTTGTGTTTGGTTTACAGGATCCAGGAATAATTTAACTAATTGCTAAAACATTAAATTATACCTTTCTTCCGACGTTTCGGAAGGACGAAGTTTGTACCCGAAGACCTCTTGATCTTCTGCTGTATTCCTCTCCTCTTCTCGAACGTTGTGTGGGCAACGATCCTTCGAGAATATCTCCACCAGAAATCTCCCCTGATGGCTAGCTAAGTTTCCTTCCTTCTCGTTGAGGAGAAGAGAAGAAGAAGAGGCTAAGGAGAAGGCTGTATGGCTTGCCGAGAGGGTCTCGGCCACCAACGCCGATTGAATCGATCTCTCCTCAAAGCCTTCCTACCCCTTCTTTTATAGCTTTTCCATCCCTTATTTATGGTATAATTAGAGCCATAAACATGGTATAATTGATTCATAAACATGGCATGATTGCAATCAATCAAATTGGAGAAAAACGGTAAGATTTTGGAAGTTACCAATTCGATCCCAGGGCCTTAATCGATCAACGAATCAATTAAAAATCGCTAATGATTTCTCATTAACACTGGTAATCGATCACCTCATCGATTACCAGATGGTAATCGATCAGGTGATCTTACCAACCTGATAATCGATCAGCTGATCCCAGTTGATCTGCACGGACTGGGTAATCGATCAACTGATCGATTACCAAGTGTGTAATCGATCGGCTGATCGATTACACCACTTAGCATGGGTTCGAATGTCTGGTTTCTTCACGAATTCTTCCAAGGTGGACTTGAGGATCCCAGAGGCTACAATAGGGACCTAGAGGAGGAATTGGTTTTGACCTTCTGATGAGCTAAGGCTTCCCGTGTTCGCCCCGAACACACAACCTTAGTCCATCGATAACAACTCATACCACTAAAGAGTTATTATCGAACTACCGCACCAATCCCATATTACAATATGGGCTCCTTCTTACTATCAGTACATTAGTCTCCCTGTGTTTAAGATATCGTATGTCCGTCAATTAAAATGAGTTACTGACAACTCGTATTTAATCGACATCTAATCCAAGAGTAGTACCACTCAACCTTATTATCATGCGGACAAGGTCCACCTGCAGGGTTTACATGATAATCCTTATGAGCTCCTCAAGGGGACATCATCAACCTAGATTATAGGACACAGATTCCTTCTATAATCAACAACACACCATGTACATAATACTACTTCCCAACTCATCGGGCCTTTTGATCTATCGATCTAGACCTCACCCTTTGATGAATTAAAGAAGTACATATTAAGCACACGTGTTTGTTATTATATCGGGATTAAGAGCATGTACATCTATAGTAACAGAGGTTTAGTTCGATTATATAGTCAGTATAAATCGAACAATCCTCAGATGGTCCTGCTCAATACACACTTAGTGTACTAGTGTAATTCTATAGTCAAGACAGACTAAGACCGAATTACACTACAACCACTCCGATGGTTTGTCCAATCCATCTTGGTTGTGAACACTGTTTATAATCTATAAGGGACTGATAACATGGTCTTCTGTGTGTGACTCCGCACACCATGTTAATCTACAGTATAGATTAAATGGACACTGCAAAATATTGACCAAATGTGATTCTCATTTCAGAATATTTATTTACATAGCTAGGATTCTAGTATACATCCCAACAACAACAAGCGAATCTAGAAGAGCCAAGAAGGATCTCTTGGTAAGCCAACTACAGTCCTTCTCGATGAGATCTACTGAAACTGTGAGCCAGATGCATGGAAGATTTAAAGAAATAGTCAATGACCTCCATGTCATCGGCGAAAAGATCGAGAATCGCGATCTTGTGAGGTACGTTCTACAAGCCTTCCCGAGAACTACTTTATGGGCATCGATGGTAGATGCGTATAAAGTATCAAGGGATCTATCTATTGTTAAATTAGATAAATTATTTTGTGAATTACAACTGCATGAACAAGCTAATGTGGGCACACAAGAGAAAGGTGTAGCTTTGATTGCAGATAAGGAAAAGAAAAAGAAGAAGAAGGAAAAAAGAAGAGTCATCAGAGTCTGAGCAAGACTCTTCAGATAGCGATGAAGAAATGACATCAAAAGAGATGGCTCACTATGTGAAGAAAATGATGGGGAGATCCAAAAGATTCACAAAGAGGAACTTCAAAAAGACGTTTACGCCGTCTCAAGGTAACAATCAAAGTTCAAGTCTTAGTACTGATGTTACTTGCTATGAGTGCAACAGGAAAGGACACATAAGACCAAACTGTCCAAATCTAAAGAAGAAGGATGAATCAAAAGAGAAGAAGAGAAAAGACAAAAGCAAGAAAGAGGTGATGGTGGCGCAAGCTAAATGGGATGACTCGAGCAGTGGGTCATCAGATGATGAGGAAGAAGCCTGCCACATCACACGACACATGGCGCTCATGGCACATAGAGATGAATCGGATACC
>NW_027430005.1:0-3134 GCF_044706935.1 Curcuma longa | reverse complement strand
TGAATTGCTTTGGCAACCTTTCAAAGGGTAACTAAAGATCAACAAGTTCGCATCTGTTCAAACTTTATAGTCAGACTCGGTGTACCACACTCTGTTTGACTCATGCGAGGGGTGACTAACGATACTCTATAATAATATGCAATTGGCAAAGATGGGTCGGTTGATTTAGGGTTACATTGAAAGAAATTGGGTTTGGTGTTTGGGCCTTAAGGGCAAGCGCTTGGGAATTAGAGCTAGAGCCAAAAAACACTTAGAGAATTAGGTTCGAAGTCGGGAATTGGGTTCAAAGTCATTTAGTGCTCAGAATATTAGTTCGGACTTTGGGAATTGGAGTTAGAGTCAGAGAGCACTCGGGGATCAAATTCGAATATAATTAGTGCTTGGGAATGCAGTCAAACCGAAAAGCTCTCAGAAACCAAGTTCAAAGTCTTACGATACTCGGGATTTGTTGTATATCAAAAGTAGGGTTGAGCATTCGGTTAAAATTGAACCGAACTGAACCGAATAAATCGAAAACCGAATAAATCAATTTTTTCAAACCAATCGAACTGACCGAATTTTCTAATAAAAATCGAACAAACCGAACCGATATTTTATCGATTAATTCGATTTTTAACCGAATTAATCAAATTAATCGATTTTTAAATATTCTTAAAATTTTACTAATTAATTAAGATTTTATAAATTTATTTACTTAAAATTTATAAATTATTTTTTCTAATTTGAATAATTTGATTTATTTGGTTTAATCGAATAAGGAATTTTAAAACCGAAACCGAACCAAATTAATCGAATTAATTGATTTTTTAAAAAAAATAACTAAAATTCTGAAATAACCAAACTGAATTTTTTAATTCGGTTGATTCGATCGGTTTATTCGATTTAACCGAATTTTTGCTCATCTCTAATAAAAAATGAGTGTCAAGAAGAACGTTAGACACAATAATAGCAACCCATAATGATAAAGATTAATGGCCATTGAGACATTATCACAAGATGAAATCATAAAGTCATTGTGGAATTGAAACACAACCATGATGAGGAGTTTAAAACAGACATTACAATAGAAGAATTTAAATAATATAAAAATTATCATTACGTGGTAAAAATTGTAAAAGAAGAATAATTATCCAAAGCTAACATCATGCTCATTTCTTATATATTTTTTATTATATTTTTATAATCATACTATTTTATGTTTTCATCTAATTTAAACATTAAAAGGTCTTTGTCAGGATTAGATCGACACCCATTGATTTTATGTCGACTTAGAATAAGAAATTTTCTATTCGATACGGAGAAGACGAGAAGCACGTCTCAACATTCTTAAAGTATTTGACTCCGAATTTTACAATATCACTTATGCAGGTTGATAGGTTATTTTTATCGCCTCAGAGCATTGACAAATAATCTAATATTTGTTTTGTTTATTTATTATAATAATAATTATTTGGTTTATAAAGAAAAGCGCCATTGATCGAAATCGCCTTTTCAAAACAATGAGTAGAGGAAGAGGCGTTCACGCGCGATGTCTGATCGGCGGCGCCGCCGCATGCCAGATCTCAAGTTACTACTTGGATACTTGCGCAACCGCTGCCAGCCTACGTCGCTGCTACCGCAAATCCACGCCGCTCTCATCACCTCAGGCTACCTCCTCCCTTCCTCATCCTCCGACCCAGCCATTCCCATTCCCGGGCGCACCCCCACCACCTTCGTCTACAACAGCCTGATACGGGCATGCCGAGACCTCCCCCTCGCATGCCTCACTCTCTTCTCCCAAATGCTCTCCCACGGCGTCCCTCCCAATCGCCACACGTTTCCTTCACTTATAAAAGCCGTCGCCGCCGGCTACTGCTGTACCTACTCCGTCCCAGCCCTCCACTCCCAGGCCTTCCGCCGCGGTCTCATCCTCGACGGCTTCATTAACTGCTCCATCGTCGGCTTTTACACGCGTGCTCACGATCTCGATTCTGCACGAAAGACATTCGACGAATTGTCCTATCCGGACTTGGCGTCCTGCAACTCGATCCTCCATGCGCTCTGCCTCCACGGCAACCTCGCTTCTGCCCTTAGGGTGTTCGATAGAATGGTCGATAGAGACATCATTACGTGGACCAGCCTCATCAATGGCTATGCCAAGAATTATGAGTTCCGTTCAGCAATTGCCCTCTTCAGGGGATGGATTATGCAGAAGGATGTTCCTTTGACACCGAATGAAGCTATGTTGGTCAGCGTCCTCTCTGCGTCCGCCAATTTGGATGGTCACGGTGCTCAATTGAACGGCCGGGAGATTCATGGTTACATCATCCGGAACGAAGCCACTTTGACAGCATTCCTAGGGACTGCATTGATCGACATGTACAACAAGCACGGCTTTTTGTCTTATTGCACGAGCATATTTAAAGCGACAGTGGAGAAGGAAGTCTGCACTTGGAATGCAATGATCTCGGCTCTTGCTTGCAATGGTAAGGCGACTGAAGCCCTGATCTTGTTTGAAGAATTCAGAGCTTCAGGCATGCATCCCAATCACATCACATTTGTTGCAGTTTTAACTGCTTGCTCCAGACAAAAGCTAGTAGAAAATGGTTTGGAGTGGTTCACGGCGATGCATTCCAGATTTGGAGTGGTTCCATTGATGGAGCACTATGGGTGCGTAGTTGATCTTTTGGCCAGGGCTGGCTTCTTGAAGGAGGCAGTTGAGTTCATCAGGAGGATGCCTTATGAGGCTGATGCGTCAGTTTGGGGTGCACTTTTGGGGTCTTGCAAGGTCCATGAAGATGCACAACTTGTGGATAATGTGCGGAAAGAATTGGTTGGACTACACTTTGGGAGTTCTGGTCGTAATATGATTCTCAGGAACTTATATGCTGCGGCTGAGAGATGGAACGATGCTGCAGAGCTAAAGATTGCATGGGAGAAATCAGGGATGAGAAAACCCACTGGGCATAGCTGGATCGTTTCTTGAAAATATGTTGGAAGAATGTTTGTTGGGATACTTGGACAAACCAAGGAGCGACGGACTTAAGTGAATCATGATGCTTAACTTTAGGGGGATTCTGGAGCCGAGACAGCACTCATCTTACCAGTCAAATGTCCACGATACCTCTCTTATCCATTTGCATGCGTGAAGAACA
>NW_027430004.1:0-4211 GCF_044706935.1 Curcuma longa | reverse complement strand
CCCCTCTAGCGAACGCCTCGATCCCAACACTTATGAGCTCCTCATGGGGACATCATCAGCCTAAATATTAGGACACAGATTTCTTTTATAATCAACAACACACCATATACATAATACTATCTCCCAACTCATCAGGTCTTTTGATTTAACGAATAAATCTCACCCGTTGATGAATTAAAGAAATACATACTAAGTATATGTGTTTGTTATTATATAGGGATTAAGAGTATGCCTATCCATAATAACTGAGGTCTAATTCGATTATATAGTCAGCATAAATCGTACGACCTCAAACATTCCTACTCAATGCACACAAAGTGTACTAGTATAATTTTATAGTCAAGATAAACTAATACCAAATTACACTACAATCGTTCTAATGGTTTGTCCCTATCCATCTTAGTTGTGAGCTACTATTTATAATTTATAAGGAATTGGTAACATAATTTTCTGTGTGGCACTACACACCATGTTATCTACAATATAAATTAAGTGGATAACTGCATTAACATATAAAATGTAGACATTTGACTAATGTGATTCTCAATTCAAAATATTACAAGACAGATGTTCATACAAAATCTAGGCTTATAGTATACATCCCAACACCATCGGTTATTAACCTTCGAATCCTACTCAAGTTAATATAACCTAACCTTAGATGCTAAAGATATGTTTGGTTCATTTACGAAGGTTCTTTTCTCTTATTAGAATTAGAAGATGTGTTATTAATTTTCATTTGTTGCATCATGAGAGGTATTGGATTAAGAGTATATAAATTACCAACCAATGTACCAGAACAGATATTAATCCTATTTTTCTTGACAATAACTTTGTCATCAAAAGAAATAGAATATCCATCTATAAATAATTTAGAAATTGAAATTAAATTCTTTATAAAACATGGTACATAAAGACAATCCCTCAAAAACAAAGTTTTATTTCTCTCAAAAGATAAATAAACATCTCTCACTACAATACCGGTCACTTTCATAGCATTGCCTATGTAGACGGTAATCTCCCCTTCACGTACTCGTCGGGTTTCCTGGAACCCCTGTAATTAATTACAAACATGATCAGTGACTCCCGTATCTACACGCTAGGTACCGGTAGATAACACCACTAAACATGTTTCAACTATTGGGATGTATACTATAAGTCTAGCTTTTGTTTAAACATCTATTTTGAAATAATATGAAATGAGAATCACATTGGTCAAATGTTTGCATTTCTTATGTTATGCAGTTGTCCATTTAATTTATATTATAGATAACATGGTGTGTGGTGCTACACAAAAGATCATGTTATCGGTTCCTTATAAATTATAAATAGTAGCTCACAACCAAGATGGATAGTGACAAACCATTGGAGTGGTTGTAATGTAATTGGTATTAGTTTATCTTGACTATTAAATTACACTAGTACACTTTGTGTGTATTGAGAAGGACCGTTTGAAGTTGTTCGATTTATATTGACTATATAATCGAACTAGAGCTCTGTTATTATGGATGTGCATGCTCTTAATTCCAATATAATAACAAGCACATATACTTGGTATGTATTTCTTTAATTAATTAACGGGTGAGATTTATTCGTTAAATCAACAGGCTCGATGAGTTGGGAGATAATGCTATGTATATGGTGTGTTGTTGATTATAGAAGGAAACTGTGTCCTAATATTTTGGTTGATGATGTCCCCTTGAAGAGCTCATAAGAATTATCATGTAAACCCTACAGGTGGACTTAGTTCCGCATGATAATAAGGTTGAGTGGTACTACTCTCGGAATTAAAAGTTAATTAATTGAGTTGTTAGTAATTCAATTAATTGATGGATATATGATATCTTAAACACAGGGAGATTAATGCACTCATGATAAAAAGGAGCTCATATTTTAATATGAGATTGATACGGTAGTTCAATAATAACCCTTTAGTAGTATGTGTTATTATTGATGGACTTGAGTTGGGTGTTCAGGGGGAACACAGGAAGCCCAAGCCCATCAGGAGATTAAAACCAATTCCTCTTTTAGGTCCTTATTGTAGCCTCTGAATAAAGTCTCGTATCCACCAAGGAGATTGTGTTAGAATTCTGTTAAGAATTTTGCTAGAATGCTATTAAGAATTCTGTTTAGAATTCTATTAAGAATTCAGTTAACAAAATTTGAATTAATTTTAAATAGAATTATGTAATTTTATTATCGAACAAAATTTTATTAAGTTTTGTTATTTAACAAAATTTTATTAAGCTTTGTTATCCAACAAAATTTTGTAAAAGAATTTTGTTATCTAACAAAATTATATAAATTTTATTATACAATAAAATTATATTAATTTGGTTAAATTTTTCCTAAATTTCGTAAGATGGCAAAGCTATATAAAGAGAGGAGAAGGGGAGGCTCAAGAATATAACAGATGAACTAATCCTATTCTTCCTTGCTAGGACCGGCGCCCACCCTGTTGAGATCGAGGCGTTCGCTAGAGGGGGTGAATAGCATTTTTCGCTCTTTCTCTGCGAGTTTGTTAGCGGAAGCAGAGTAATATCAATAAAGCACAAAGAACAAACGCTAACCCGATTTGATTTACTTGGTATCCACCTCAACGAGGTGACTAATCCAAGGATCCACACACGCAACCGACGATTCCACTATGAAAATAATCTCCTTCTCGAAGCACGCTTCGAAGGCGGAGAAACCTTCACAACAGGGTTTCTTCCTCGTACAGGATTTGTAGTAAAGTTTTTGGAGGAAGAGAAGTAGTTTCAACAATGTAAAAGAGTAGTAAAGAAGATGAAAGAATCTGATTCTCTTGCTCTGCGACGTTGACCGCTCTTTTTATAAAATTCAGTGCACCAGTCGACTACTCCTAGGGCCAGTCGACTGATGGGTTTCAACGACAATTAAATATGTATTTAATTTGTCAGTTGTCATCCAATGGCAGTCTATCAGTCGACTGCTCCAACGCCAGTCGACTGATCCCAGTCGACTGTTCACTCGACTGATCTTTCTATTCTTGCCTGTGTGTTCTTTGGATCAACCCCAGTCAACTGCTGGCAGGGCCAGTCGACTGCCTAAGCTGAAAACTCCCTTTTTAAGCTTCTTCTTCATCCCTTAGCCTTGACACAAGTCTTCAAACGCCTTCCACAAGCCTTGTGCACTTCCTTGCACTCGTTTGAGACGTTTCCCTCAAATTTGTCGTGCTAAGTCTTCTCTTGCCAAGAGGCCTCGCCTCCGGGACTTCATCTTTGCCAAGAGGTCATGCCTCCGAGACTTCACCAAATGCCAAGACTCTATTCCTGGACTTTCTTGTGAACTCAAGTCACATATGTTAGATCAACAAACATTGTCTAACTTAAAATGATTTAGCCAAACATTAAAATCTAAATCACTTGGGGAAAATTTCCCCAACACACCATTGGATCTTCTTCCCCTTCTTGTGCTAGGGCTGGCGCTTAAGCACTTACTTTCTCCCTTCCTTGCTAGGGCCGGCACCCAAAGGAAGAAGAAGAAGAGAAGGAAGAAAGGGGAGAAGAAGAAGAAGAGGTGCCACCTTCTCCTTCATATCTTGTCCCTCCTTTTCCTTCTCCTAGGGCCGGCCACACCTTATCCTTCTTCTCTATCTCCTAGGGTCGACCCCTCTAATCAAGGTTTTTCTTTGATTGGTGGCGGCTTGAAGAGGAGAGGAAGAGAGGAAGAAAGATAGCCTTGGTTCTCCCTTGGTTGGCGGTGGCTTGGAGAGGAAAGGGAAGAAGAAAGGAAGAGGAAGAAGAAGAAGCTTCTACCTTAAGTTCTTGCCATCGGATAGGAAGAAAGGAAAAAGAAGAAATTGGGTGGTTCATCGTGGTAGATCATCACCCGCACAACGTCCAAGAAGAGGAGAGGAATACAACAGAAGTCAAGAGGTCTTCGGGTATATATAATCATCTATACAACCTACAAAGAAGAAAGGTACAATTTATTTATTCCGCCACAAATTATTTTCTTTGTAAGGATCCCGAATACCAACACAAGAGCCCAATGATCTTATGCATCGATCAAGCACACATGGTTGATCGAATATGAGGATTGCTTGAAAAGAATCCGTCTCCAAAAAATTTTTGTCTGGCAGAAAATAAATAGAACAGAATTCTAGGTACTAATAATTGGTATCAGAGTATAGATTTGGACTCTGTGTGTTTGGTTTCAGTTACTTTATACACTTTTCATATATAAAG
>NW_027430003.1:0-2373 GCF_044706935.1 Curcuma longa | reverse complement strand
GGTATGACTTATTTTATTTCGCTACGTAGTTATTCCTTTCGTATCCTTTGTATGGATCCTGAATACCAACACAAGAGTTCCAACAATCCTATACTTCGATCAAGGTGTGCTTTGATTGGTCAAGAAATTGCTTGATCAATCATGCACATGTCTGATCGAAGATGTAGGTTGCTTGAAAGGTGTCTGTCTCCAAAAAATTTTTATCTGGAAAGAATTGAATGGAACAGAATTCAGACACCTTCAGCCACCATTACTACAAGGGAGTGGAAAGATGGATCAGATTTTAAATGGACGTACTTCTTTCCTTTTCATCAAAGAACACGACTCCTCTGACTGATGTTTTTGTAATCATCATTAATTGTCATGTCATATTCAAGTTCAATTGTAGCTTGAACTTAATTCGGATGTGACTCGAATTAACTTGACTTGAACTCGATTGAAGTTGGCTGACCTAACCTGAGCTTGACTAAGTTAGTTTGGGTTGACTTGGACTCGTTGTGAGAATTGATATGGATTTGTTGTTGATCGAGTCTTGAGTGGGTCACGTGACCTCTGTCCTTTGTCATATCACTGGAAAAATATTTTTTAATATTAGTTGAAGAATAAAAATTAAAGATAGATTAAGATAGAATTGTATCTTAAGTGATGTGGCGGAAATATGTTATCTCCACCTGTTATGTGGGGGATAAAGTCATGATGAGTTGTCAGTTAAAGAGATGTCGACCTTAACATTTACTCAATCTCAGGCAGGGCCCATGAAGTCGGTTTATCCTTAACATTAGGAAACACTAAGACTGTTTCACTTACTGAATAAGAAAAATATCTCAGAATATTCCCTAAAAGGGCCCTGATATTTTGGAGATCAACTTATTTTATAAAAGGTTGTTCATACCCATGGGCTCATGTATGCTCACACAAAATCTTAATTTTTCCAAGTTTTTAATCTCCTTCCTCATGCAAAACCCTAACTTGAGCATCAAAGTGGCTTGCCGGGATCCACCCCCGGTGCCATTCTGACTCTCTTTTTGAGTGTTTTTCAGATTCCTTTATCTTTTCTAGCAGCTATCTTCGAGGAATATGCACATCAGTAGTTCGTTGGTCGATGGCTTAATCCTCCATGGTATTTGGCCAGAATAAATTGATGTCGTCTATGGGAATCTGAGCCAAGCCGCTACGATGGTTAACACCGAAAGAACTAATGACAATCACAACCCTGTCGAAAAGAAAATTATTGGTAAAAAGCCCCCCCCCCCATCGAAAAAAACTATAGGAAACCCTAATTAAACTTTACTTCTCTACCATGATTCGACATCACCACCGTGGTTTTCTCTCAAGCTGCTAGCTCCATGGTTGGGCACGAGCATCGTTGGTGACTGCTCGATGCTTTGTGCACTCCGGTGCTTGGTTGTACGTAGGCCATCGACTGGCGGTCACGGTGCGAGCATGCACCTCCGCCACCAGGCTTCCACACTGCTTAGCTGACCCGATGTGATGGTGCTATCGACACTACTAATCACTGCTAACCGAAGCGACTGGTGCGATAAATGTAGGATCTTGTAACACGCTAGAGGGGGTGAATAGTGAGCTCGTCGTTTCTCGATCATTTGTTCTATCAGAAAACTAAGCAGCGTTATTAGATAACAGTGTAGGGACACATAAATTTTTACTTGGTTCCTAACCCCATAGGGTTAGTACGTACAAGGTCTATGACAAGAGGCACCCGTCCACTAGTGGTCTCCTTTTCGAACGTTCGTTCGGAGGCGGAGAAATCTGTCTTACAATCCAATAAAGAATAACAATAAATAAAACAGTATGACTAGTAAGAAAAACTAAATCAAACACTTTCGCCGATTTGGAAGTCTTGAGCGCCATGCACTCCTCCTGGATCTTTCACGGTTGTATATGTCTGGCCTCGTTCACGTTCAGAGTCACCAATAGAAGAAGGAGATGGCTTGTATATTGATATATTTGGTTGTGCACGTTCACCCTTCTTTTATAGCACCTTCCGATCGACTGGATAAGGATCTAATCTGATATGATCTTCTCGATCTTATTAGGGCCGAGTCTGATATTCAGGTCAACTGGAATCACCATTCAGGTCGCCTGGAACCAGTTGACTCAGGTTTGACCTGAGTTGACCCGAGCTTGGTTCAGCTGCCTTTATTTACTTCACCTCTGCTTTCTCTATCTTACTTCCAACTCCTGGTTCCTGCAAGTT
Organism: Curcuma longa; assembly: GCF_044706935.1. Lineage (NCBI taxonomy): Eukaryota > Viridiplantae > Streptophyta > Magnoliopsida > Zingiberales > Zingiberaceae > Curcuma > Curcuma longa. Next base: position 155 of record NW_027430003.1, on the reverse strand, counting down.
AAGCATACAAACAAACAAAACAACCTAAACCTTACCCTGTGGATCTAACTTTGGATTTCTATTGAAATTCTAGGTTAATCTGATGCATACCATTCCACTCTGGGAACATGTTCCTTTACCCACTCCACTCGGGAGAAGTTTTGCAGTAGGTTCTT
>NW_027430002.1:0-6847 GCF_044706935.1 Curcuma longa | reverse complement strand
TAAATCAGGGATTTTCGGTGATAAAGCAACAGGAACCGGCAGAGGAGAGGTTTCCGGCGGTCAAAAAAAACAAGAAGATGAACAGAACAGTCCTTCTTCTCGCGTGACAGGGCAGAAATAGAGCCAAAGGAGACAAGGAGAGGGGCTAGATTTTAGGATGTCCCACACCCTAAAAGCGGCCATCGAAGTCCCCTTTTAAAAGCTTCAAGCTCTATCTCGCTGAAAAAGGCCCGATTCCTTTCCTTTTCCTTGGACGTCGGCGGATGGAAAGAAATCCGATCTCTTCCCATTTAAGCCAACAATCTCCTTCCTTCTTTACTTGTGATGATCGAAGAAAGATCCTCTTCCATCCCCGCATGAGATCTCATCTTGATCGGGATTCCCTTCCCGATTTGGTTGCAAGCGGCGTCGGGATGGAGAAATGTGTGATCGCGTTTGAGAAGAAGAAGACACACAGTGAACCAGGGAAAGCCGGTTTAGGGTTTTCCCTGAATCGGGTTCAAGCCTGGTTCAGCTTGAACCGGGTTTAAGTCCGGTTCAATATGGTTCATATCCAAAACGACCTAATTCTATAATCAAACGAACTCCAATTTGACCAAAACAAGTTTCGTTTGTTTCGTCTTCCCAAGACAAAGCCCGTCATAGCCTCCATTTTGCCAAAATGCCTTCCAACATGAACCAAACCAAGTTAGTTCAATCTTTGGTTCAAAATCGATTTGTCTGGTTCGACAACCAGATCATTTCTGATTTTGTTTAATCTGTCTTCATAAGACGAAATTCATCATTAGCCTTTGTTCGATCTAATCAAATTTCTTTTATTCTGAGAATTTAATTCTCAAACTCGTTTTAAGTCCTTCCTAAACTTGTAGTGTGTGTGACCCAATAGGTTTCTGATTATGTTGGTCGTCTGAAATTAACTCTTAATTTCGGATTGATCATGAGTGGCACCTAGTAGTACATCATGATCCCCAATTGACTAAAAAATCAATAACTGATTTCAGAACAATTTCTAAACCCTTCAGCAGCTTTAATGAAACGTGCCTCATTCCTTTCACCATCTTATACCCGCTTGGTTCAGGATATGGTCTGTATGTGTCAGTCTTCGCTAGGCTGACTACGTCACACCTAGCCCAAGCTTGCTTCCTTGTTCTGTAGATTCGAGTTACTCGTACATGTGTTCAAGAATCCCACATTCTTGATACGTGTTGCTTTGGCCAAAGACTTTCAGTAACAATCCAAACAAGCTGTAGGATCGGAAACACGCTAGAGGGGGGGGGGGGGTGAATAGCGTGTTTGAACGCTTTTCAATTTTCGTAAAACTCGAGTGCGAATGCGGAAGCAAATAAAGTAATAACTGTCGAAATGAAAAGAAGTAAAGTAAATAACACGCTTTGTTTTTACTTGGTTCACAGCGCAACGCTGCTACTCCAAGGCCCACGGTCCTTGACCGTTTACGTTGGGCAATTCACTAATTCACTTGCCCCTGTCCGGCAGCAAGTGTATCGAAAAACCAAGTACAAAGGTCGATTACAGTAATGATATGAAATTAAAGACAATTGTTACCAAACTTTCGCTCCCCGGACATTGAATTCGGCATTTTCGGTGTTAGGGACAGTTGCTTGAGGCAGGCACAGCACCGACGTCGAAGTTGGAAGGCTCAGGAATCACGGGAACGAAGTTTGGAAGCGTTTGCGTTGGATTCCTTGGCTGCTGCTCGCGGAGGCCTTATATAGCCAGCCTGGGTCGACTCAGATCGCCATCTGGGTCGACTCCAACCGACGTGGCAGATAAAACTTAATCCGCTTTGTCGCTTATCCCTCCTGAGTCGACTCTGGTCTGGTTCTGGGTCGACTCCAGTCGCGGTGGCGGCAGCGGCGATAACTCTTTGACCTGGGTCGACTCAGAAGCCCATCTGGGTCGACTCCAGTCGCGTTGGCGAAGACTTTGACGCGCTATCTTCCGGAATTCGGCTGATTCGGCTGGAGTCGACTCCAGAGCCCATCTGGGTCGACTCTAGACCCGAAAAACTGAGTTTTTCATCCGGAGTTAGCTTTCATCGAGCTTTTCTTTCCTGCATAACAAGTTAGCTCGAAATACAATATTTAAAGAACAAGTCGGTTCACCGAACCGACTTCGAGTCTTAACTTCGGATCTCCGGTGAGACCCTGGGTTAGACCGGCGCCTACTGTTCCTTGTAGGAACGCGTCCTCACCCACTCCCCTCGGGAGAATTTACCTGATGCCAACCAAGTCCTCCTGACCCGTTGGACTTTTGCTCGGCTCTGTCGTTGCCCCCCAGGACTTGAACGCAACTGATCCTCCTGATCAGTCCATTCTTCTCTACAACTTGGTCCTCCTGACCAAGTCCATTTCATCTGCAACTTGGTCCTCCTGACCAAGTCCAGACTTGTGCCTGGTGCACTTTGATTCTGCCAAGTCTTCATGCCTAGCCGCACTAGGACTTAACCTATTTTCTGCAAACTCATTTCAACCTCGTTAGTCAAACCACATACTTAACTTGATCCTAGTTCCATAATCAAAACTCAGGTTTGATCTGCTAGTGCTTCCTGCACTAACACAAGCGACCGTAGGGTATACGCCTCTCTTTTACAAAGAGCGGTGAATCCTCTATGGGTTATTCAAACACCTTCGGGTACTTCAATTTATACCCAATCATCTCAGATTCACACCTCTTTGGAGATGCTTTCTTAAGACGTCAAAGTATAAACTTCTACAATCAAGGTGACTTAAATACCGCAAGTCTAAGGAAACTCGCACTTAAGCTGCACTGAGAACTTCATTGACATACAGAAAGAACCACATGAAGTCTCACGACAGGTGATTCCAATGAACTAGTTACCTTTATCTAGCATTCACGTTTAACTCTCAACATCCAATGTCTCTAGCTAGTGAGAGCTACTGCTTGGTAAACCAAGGAGTATAAATGTGCTAGTCTCAACAGAATCGATTACGTCCGTATTCATCAATTCATCAACTAGGGATAGTTTCAATACTTTCATAATTACACATGTAGAGAAACTCACAGTTTGTGATCTAATCATAAATTCTCTCATGCTATGAAATATATTATGGACATTCAGTGAACAAGTTTAAGATCCAATCAAACATATAAAATATGCACATAAACAGTGAATTTATTCAATAAAATCTAATCATAAGGCCATTGCCTTACGACACCTCCCAAATATAACATTATTAACCTAATGTGGTTATCTTGAGTTTAATTAAACATGATATTGGTTGTATTAATTAATTAATACAGCTAATTAATAGATTAGTTAAATCCTGTTAATAGCTAACCAAAGGGTTAGATTAGTCTAACCTGAATTAAGTTAATTAAATAGAATTAAACTAACTTTGGTTTGTTAGGGTTTCTTGGTTATATCATTGCATTTAGGATGATATTATTCTTCTTGCAGGACCCTGAGCGATTATAGACTTTGATACTATATGAGGATCTATTTTGGGGTTCTATTGTTTGATTGGCGATATATCAGGTGGGTAATTTTTTGTATTTGGTTAATACAGTTCCTTCCTATTTCCAGTGCATGTTTTATTCTCTATTGTTGTTGATTAGTCTCTTGATCACTTTCCTATTCTTAAATGTGGATTAGACACTTATGCTACTCATGTTTATACCATGCTTGCCCTTAATTCTTTTGATCTTGGATTATCATTTCTGTTGTATAAATCCTTTGATCTATGAGATTATTGTTTATATCCTGGCTTATGATACCTATGATCATTAGAGGTTATAGTTTTCTTTACTTATGATACCTATGATCAGTAAAGGTTATAGTTTTCTTTACTTATGATACCTGTGATCATTAAGGCTTATTACCTACGCATGTTGATTAGCATGGTAGACACAGATTATTGTGATTTGAGCATCTCATTATGATGCATGATGACGATTGTAAATCCCAATGTTATAGGTCTATCGTGATGGTAGTTGGCCTTTAGTGGCATATCTATATTAGGTGGTTATTATACCCTATTTCCATCATGGATGATGGCTGTATGACAGTGTACGCAGTCAGTCGATGTGCTGACCTTGACACCGGACAGGGTTGATACTCGGAGAGTATATGGATGATACTCAAGGACGATTATTAGAGGATAGATATCGACCATAGGATGTACGTAGCTATATATGACTACCTACTGATTGGATCACTAGACTACTTTATTGTATGGCTGGAGTTATGGCCATTTGGATGTCGGACACCCTCAGACTCATATAGATACATGAGTGTTGTAGCGAGTGTAGGCAATTGCATCATGCATATGCGCATTATGTACATGATATATATGTATTGGACTGCACTTATGCTGCATTTTAATTGTTTACTTGATTGACTCTTGATTGTTGCATTATGTGTGACATATCATTCCTATGACTCATTGCATTTCATGAGATCCATGTTAGTTGTTTATTACCTACAAATATTTTTTTTTATCATATGTTGATTTCTGGTATGTATTTGTACTCTTACTATTTATCCTGCACTATTTTTCTTTATTATCCACTGAGTATTTTTGTACCAGTCAGACTCTGAGATTTTTCTGTCTTCCCAGATATCAGGTAGGAGCATACAGATGAGGCCAGAGATCCTGCTAGATATGTCATCTCACAGCCGAAGATATTTTATGTTGTTGTTGTGTGTGTATGTATTTATAGTATGTTTGTGGTACTATGTGTGTAGTTGTTTACTTTCTGCAGTTTCGGATTTCTATTTCGTATCGATGATTTGAAACGCTAGTATATTTCTTATCCGCGATTCTATCGTTGTATTTCATTACGTTTCCGCATATGTAACTTTGGGTTTTCGTTACTTTTGAGTTTGTTCGTTAGTAGTGGTGTAGACTTAGAATTTTAATTGTTATGCATGTGTAGGATGTGTTAGCGGTCGTGTGGGTCACCTTTCTTTTGTTTAGTTGCATATAATCCATATTTTGTAGTTTGGATAGGCCGTGTGGGCCTTTGTATATATATGTATTTAGGAAATTATCATGGATACTGGGGAGATGCTGCCGAAATTTTTCGGACGGCTATCTCTCGGGTCGTGACAATCGATGGAACTCTTGTGTTGGTATTCAGGATCCATACAAAAGATACGAAAGGAATAACTACGCAGTGGAATTAAATAAGTCATACCTTTCTTCTTGAGATTGTATAGGAGATGCTCGTTACCTGAAGACCTCTTGATCTTCTGCTGTATTCCTCTCATCTTCTTGGACGCCGTGTGGGCGACGATCTACCAAGATGAACTCACCCCAATTCCTTCTTTTCCTCTGTTCCTATCCGATGACAAGAACTCAAGGATGATGATTTCTCCTTCTTCCTCTTCCTTTCCTTCTTTCTCTTCTTCTTTCTCCTTTCTTGGCCGCTGGCCCTAGCAAGGAAGAAACCCTTGTGCACTAGCCCTAGCAAGGGAAAAGAGAAGGTGTTTAGGCGTTGGTCCTAGCACAAGGAAAGGAGGAACTAGATTGAGAAGGGCGCCGACCCTAGGAGGAAGAAAACAAGGGAGAGGGATGTCTAATAGGCGCCGACCCTAGGAGGCTATAAATAAGATATTAGTTGTGTTTTTGCCCCTCCCTCTCCTCCCCTTTTATAGCTTTGCCATCATAAAAAATTTAGGAAAAAATAACGGAATTAATATAATTTTATTGTATAACAAAATTTACATAATTTTGTTAGATAACAAAATTTTGTTGGATAACAAAATTTAATAAAATTTTGTTGAATAATAAAATTAACATAATTCTATTTAGAATTAACCGAATTCTATTAATTGAATTCTTAATAGAATTCTAAACAGAATTCTAACAGAATTTTTAATAGAATTCTAACCGAACTCTTAACAGAATTCTAACAAAATCTCATTGGGTGGATACGAGACTTTATCCAGAGGCTATAACAGGGACATAGAGGAGGAATTGGTTTAGGCCTCCTGATGGGCTTGTGCTTCCCGTGTTCTCCCTGAACACCCAACTCAAGTCCATCAATAATAACCCATACCGCTAAAGGGTTATTATTGAACTACCGCACCAATCCCATATTATAATATGGGCTCCTTCTTATCATGAGTGCATTAATCTCCCTATGTTTAAGATATCGTATGTCCGTTAATTAATTGAATTACTGATAACTCAATTAATTAACTTCTGATTCCGAGAGTAGTACCACTCAACTTTATTATCATGCGGACTAGGTCCACCTGTAGAGTTTACATGATAATCCTTATGAGCTCCTCAAGGGGACATCATCAGCCTAAATAATTAGGACACAGATTCCTTCTATAATTAACAACACACCATATAAATAGTATTATCTCCCAACTCATTGGGCCTTTTGATTTAATGAATAAATCTCACTCTTTGATGAATTAAAGAAATAAATACTAAGTATATGTGCTTGTTGTTATATAGGGATTAAGATCATGCACATCCATAATAACAGAGGTCTAGTTCGATTATATAGTCAGTATAAATCGAACGACCTCAAACGGTCCTGCTCAATACACAAAAAGTGTACTAGTGTAATTTTATAGTCAAGATAAACTAATATCAACTACACTACAACCATTCTAATGGTTTGTCCTAGTCCATCTTAGTTGTGAGCTAATATTTATAATTTATAAGGAACCGATAACATGATCTTCTGTTTGCCACCACACACCATGTTATCTATAATATAAATTAAGTGAACAACTGCATTAACATATATAAGAAATGCAAACATTTGACCAATGTGATTCTCATTTCAATTATTTCAAAATAGATGTTTATACAAAAGCTAGGCTTATAGTATACATCCCAACAGT
>NW_027430001.1:0-4047 GCF_044706935.1 Curcuma longa | reverse complement strand
GTCTAGTTTGCATCCGACATAATCTGAGTCTGAATAACCAACTAGGTCGAAGTTGTTATTCCTAGGGTACCACATTCCTACAGTTAAGGTTCCTTTAATGTATCTTAATATTCGCTTAACTGCAGTTAAGTGTGATTCCTTAGCGTTTACTTGATATCTAGCACACATACCTACTGCAAATAATATATCTGGTCGACTTGCAATTAGGTAGAGTAGACTTCCAATTATACTCCTATAGTATTTTAAGTCTACTTATTTTCCACTTAGGTCACTGTCTATATTGCAATTTGTTGCAATTGGTGTGTTTATTTCTTTTGAATTTTCCATTTTTTGAAAATCAGATCTTTAGACTTTGATATATATAATTTCTTCTTTAAGTATTTAGAAGTTGGTTGATCCAAATATTATATCATCGTACATATATTTGGGCTATAAAGAAATCTTTTTCTATGTTTTTCACGAATAATGATGGATCTATTTGACCTTGTTGGAACCCTTTGGTTACTAAGTAGGTAGAAAGTCTTTCATACCAGGCTCTAGGAGCTTGTTTAAGTCCATAAAGAGCTTTCTTTAGTTTGAAGACATATTCTGGGTGATCTTTGTCTTCAAACCCTGGTGGTTGTCCTACATATACCTCTTCTTTTATGAAACCATTTAAAAATGTGGACTTAACGTCCATTTGATAGAGCTTGAATCCTTTATGTGTTGCATAGGCTAACAGTATTCGTATGGATTCAAGCCTAGCTACGGGTGCATAGGTTTCGTCATAGTCTAGTCCTTCTACTTGGCTGAACCCTTTGGCTACTAGCCTGGCTTTGTTTCTAACTACTTCACCCTTATCATCCGTTTTGTTTCTAAACACTCATTTGGTTTCTATGATTGATTTATTTTCAGGTTTTGGGACTAAGTCCCAAACCTAATTTCTTTCAAATTGGGCTAACTCTTCTTGCATTGCTATGATCTAGTCAGGATCTGACAATGCTGTTTTTATGGCTTTAGGTTCTATATTGGAAATTAAGGTTATTTGACTTAGATTCCTGTAGGAAGATCTGGTTCTCACGCCTAAAGATGGATCACCCAAAATTTGATCAGTTGGGTGACTTGCTGATCCGGGACGAATATCCCTCACCAAGGGAGGGATACGGATAGAGAAGGGGTAGAAGCCCGGAAGGGTATTTCCTGAAGACTTAGGGAAGGGTAGGGAAGATCGACCTTCCTTAACGCAAAAGACACAGACCTCACGCGAAAGACCTGGACTCCTCTTCCCATCGGCACGGGAAGTCATCCTCTAACCAAAGGATAATTGAGCAGAGTGCAAACCTCAACAAGGGGTAACATATACAAGGACACACCAGCTGGACTCTCCGCCATATCGAGAGTCAGTCCTTAATGATGATACACCACCTCACGCCCAACCTCATAATCGCATGCCTACCTCCGGACCGGCATCGCATGCCTACCTCCGGACATATCGCATGCCTGCCTACCTCCGGACAAGGTATCGGCATCGCATGCCTACCTCCAGGACAAGGTACCGGCATCGCATGCCTACCTCCGGACAAGGTACCGGCATCGCATGCCTACCTCCGGACAAGGTACCGGCATCGCATGCCTACCTCCGGACAAGGTATCGGCATCACCTGCCTACCTCCTGGCAAGGCGCTGGCAGCACAGGCCTACCCCATCGCACGCCTATCTCCGGGCAAGGCCCTGGCATAGCATGCCTACCTCCGGACAAGGAACCGGCACCACCCGCCTACCTCCGGACCAGGGTCCCGGCAAAGATCTCTGGATCGCTCCAAAGAGATCCCCCCACTAAAACAAGGCCGCCCGCACGCAGGCGCGCCTCCCCAAATCGGCCACTCCCGACCTCCGTCTGCAGCAGATATGTTAGCGCAGCACCCCACCAACCTTCCCACAAGACTCGGCGGCTCATCTACAAGAATGAGGACCTAGACCAAGTCCCCCACTTGGCCCAGTCTAAACTCTATCATCCAGAGAAGATACCTCGGGCAGGCATAACCGTCGGATAGAGATCTACAAATCCGAGCCGTCAGATAACCAAAAACCCTCGAAGATTATCCTTACCACGTCAATAGGAGATTGATAGCCAATCACCGGCACTTAGATCCTAAAATATCGCCCCCCCCCCCGGCTCTATATAAGCTACACAGGTATGACAATGAACTCTCTGAATTCTTTCCGAATACACACTTCTTTACTCGTTGCCTGACTTGAGCGTCGGAGTGGCCACGCCGGGATCCCCCGGCGCCCCGCTGACCCGTGCGTTCATTTGTTGTCTCCTCAGGGCCCCTCTCCTCGACGTGGAAGTACAAGTTGACGCGGCCTCCTATTGCCTGGTGTTGTGGCTATCGTCGGCAAGGAGCCGGAACATTTTGGCGCCGTCTGTGGGAACTCTGAGCTAGACGACACGATGGTGACTACCAGGCGCACCGCTAGCAACCGAGAGCCTGTCGAGGAAAGACCTCAGGAGGAGACGGTAACAATGAACAAAACTGATCTGAACCAGATTGTACAACAGGCCATCGACGCGGCCCTGCGCAACGCTCCGACCCAACCGCCCCCGATACCGGCGGGTCGTCCCGCCCGGGGAAAACAGAGGCCTTCGCCTATTGAGGAACTCTCAACACAAGCAGGATCCACTAATAGAGATCGGGGGTACGAAGACGAAGACTCCAGCGAATCCCCGGCGGAGGAGGTATTCCGGGATGTCCGGAAGGGAAAAGCACCAGCAAGCATGCCAGCCGACCAGCCCAACATACCGTTCGCTAGAGAAATCTTAGAGCAAGAACTGCCCCGGCATTTTCGACCACCCCAGGTGGGAGAGTATGATGGCTCTACAGATCCGGAAGACCACTTGTGTCGCTTTGAGAATGCCTGCTTACTGCATCAATACCCCGATGGCATCAAGTGTAGGCTGTTTCTTAATACACTCTCGGGGTCGGCCCAGCGCTGGTTCAACAAGCTACCGGGTTCCACAATACATTCCTTCAAGGACTTCAAGGAGGCTTTCCTACATCAGTTTGCTAGCAGCAGAAAGCACCAGAAGACCCCTTTGAACCTTTTCACCATGAAGCAAAAGCCCCGAGAAACCCTACGGGAATACCTGCGCCGTTTCAATCAAGAAGCGTGTGAGGTCCCCTCCACTCCTTCCGATGTGCTGACCAGCGCTTTCACGCAGGGATTACTGGAAGGAGATTTCTTTAGGTCCCTCGTCAAAAAGCCACCGGCTAGCTACCAAAAGCTATCGGAACGAGCCACCAAATACATTCACCTGGAAGAAACGCAGCTGGCTCGCCGGAGCAACCAGACCACAGCCCCTCCTGCGGAAAAGAAAGCGGTACCTCCTCCACCACCAAGGGAGGCACCAGCCCGACCACTGCAAAACGCCCCGACGCGACGAAGCGAGCGGGTCATGCAGGCTGGCCTGCCTCAAGGAGCCGAACTGGGAAGACCAGGTCGGCAAGAGCAGCCTACGCGCTACTGTGCGTACCACCAATCTAGTGGGCACAGCACCCAAGAATGCCGATACTTGGCACAGGAAATCAATCGGATCATCAGGGAAAGGCAGCAACAAGAGGCCACCCCTCCGGGTAGACGCATAGGGCGAGGAGAACCAAGACGACAGGTCGGACCCAGACGGGCTGACCCCAGACCGGAAGGGGAACGAAGACCTCCCCCGGGAATAGAAAGGTCACCAGCAATGGAAGGTAACAGGCAGGAACCCCCACCTCGGCAGGGACTCCCCCTAGAGGAATCCCGAGAAAACCAGGACAACCTCGCCCACAGGGGAGAGATAAGTATGATAGCCGGAGGTTCTACAGATGGAGATTCTAACAGGGCTCGGAAGGCGCATGGTCGCCAACTCGAAACCTACAGCATTGGTACCTACCATAAAATCGGTTCGAGTCCCGCCATCTACTTTGGACCCCAAGATCTGGAAGGAATAGTCACCCCTCATGATGATGCCTTGGTCATCAGAGCCACTATTGCCAATTATGACGTCGCCCGGGTGTTCGTGGACAC
>NW_027430000.1:0-2827 GCF_044706935.1 Curcuma longa | reverse complement strand
TGTTGGGTCTAAAGGATGTCCACATCTCCACAATGACATCTCCACAATGACATGATATTGTCCACTTTGGGCCTAAGCCCTCATGGTTTTGTTCTTGGGCTCTCCCCAAAAGGCCTCATTCCAATGGAGATACTTTCCATCCTTTTAAACTCATTATCTTTCCCATGTGTTTTAGATGTGGGACTATGTTTGCACCCTTGCAACCCAACAATCCCCCCTCAAACAAAGGACCACTGGAAGCTCCCCTACCATTTCTCATGGTCCGGCTGCCATTTCTCATGGTCTGGTGTGTCCTGCTATTTCTCATGGTCCGGCTGCCATGTCCCTCATGGTCCGGCTACCATGTCCCTCATGGTCCGGCTGCCATTTCTCATGGTCCGGTTGCCATGTCCCTCATGGTCCGGCTGCCATGTCCCTCATGGTCCGAGCCTCCCCTACTTCCTTTGTTTAAGGTTTAACCCACATGGTTAAATTCGGATCATGGCTCATCCGGCGGTTAGTCCGGTGAAGAGCGGCCTCGCTCTGATACCAATTGTTGGGTCTAAAGGATGTCCACATCTCCACAATGACATGATATTGTCCACTTTGGGCCTAAGCCCTCATGGTTTTGTTCTTGGGCTCTCCCCAAAAGGCCTCATTCCAATGGAGATACTTTTCATCCCTTTAAACTCATTATCTTTCCCATGTGTTTTAGATGTGGGACTATGTTTGCACCCTTGCAACCCAACAGCAGTGAGAAGGAGAAAAGGCGATCCACGGCTTCTTCATCAGAGGTTGCAGATCCTTTGCTTCTGGAGGTTCGTTGTCCACCCAACGTCCAGGAAGAAGAAAGGAATACAACGGAAGGCAGCGAGGTCGACTGCAGGTTCTAGTAAATTTTATATATTCCGTAGTTTTAATTTACTAGAATTATTTTTGTATACCGTAGATAATAATTTAGGAATCGGCGATCCTGAAGGATCAATTGATCTAGTCTTTTTGTTGACTTTGTCAATTGATCCAAGGCGGGATAAATTTTTGTTCTGTGGGGTTCTATGCTTTTCGGAGTGGATAGAATCCGGATCGCAGAACGGAGATCCAGAACGCCAACAGCCACACCTATATGAGGTCCTTCCAGTGTAGATTGCATATAATGCAGTGAGGCAGGTGCCTTCTGATACTGCATTTGCGGCTGAGGCTGCTGAGATGCTGCCTGGAATTTAGTAGGGCAGGCTTGAGCCTTATGCCCTTCTTTTCCGCAGATAAAACATTTATTTGTACCCAAGCGGCATTCTCCAGGGTGAGGCTTTCCACACTTTGCGCATGGGGTGTACTTGGGCTTCTTATTTGCTGAACCGCCTTTAGACTTGTTCCATTTCTTTTTATCTTTGCGGTTATGACCTCCATGAAAGTGGTTTTTGTTCTCAGTCTTGACCTCAGTCGGTGTCTTCTTTTGCTGCTTCATACTGTTCAGGTAATGCTCAGTAGTTAAAGCACCACTGATCAGTTCCTCCGTAGTCTGCGGTTTATTTACTCCGCCAGCCACATTCATAGCTATCTCGGGCCGCAACATCTTCAGCATAAGACGAACTTTCTCTTTCTCAGTACGGACCAGCTCCGGACATAAACGTGCTAGCCGGTTAAATCTTTTGACAGCCTCGCTAACTGTCAGATCGCCTTGACGAAATTCCGTGAATTCGTCGTAATGCTTGTTGGTCACCCGCATATGGAAGAACTCTTCGAAGAATTCCGATTCGAAGTCCGTCCATTTCATCTCATTAATTGGCCTCTTAGTCTTTACTCTATCCCACCACATTCTGGCATCTCCAGTGAAGCAGAATGATGCACACTTGACCTTTTCATGCTCCGGCCAGTCGAGCATCTCCACAATACTCTCAACAGTTTTGAACCAGGCCTGAGCATCCCATGGTTCACCAGCACCCGAGAAGGTTTCTGGCTTCAGTCTCTGCCACTGGATCAGATAGGCTTCCGGTCTCATTCCAGGGGCAGGAATAGCCGAGGGTACAGGCGTAGTCGTAGGTGCTACTGGTATCACTGGTGGAGAGGTAACATGTCCTTGCTGCTGATTCATCAGAGTATTAATGGTCTGCTGTTGTTCAGTGATCTGACGCTGGAGTTCAGCCACCAGATGGGTCAGATCAGACTGGTTCGCGGTCCCATTCGTTCGGTTGCTCCTTCTAGCCATAATTCCTAATAGCAAGCAAGTTAGTGTAAGAGTTCATTGTCATTCTTCCTTAGTATACATGCATCATAAGGTAAGATTTCTGTATCCTCCTATATGCATTATTTTCCTAAGGTAAGAACATGATTCCATCTTACATAGTGTTACGAGACCGCTCTTTACCGGACTAACCGCCGGATGAGCCATGATCCAGATCTAACCATGTGCTTTGAACCTTAAAAACAAAGGAAGTGGGTGCTTCCGTGTCTGAATCAAGAGGACCAGGCACCAGGTGAAAGTCCTAGTAGGTCGGGTGGACCGAGGGGCAAAAAGTCCTAGTTGCGGCTAGGTGAAAGTCCTAGTAGGTCGGGTGGACCGAGGGGCAAAAAGTCCTAGTTGCGGCTAGGTGAAAAAGTTCTGGTCGGTCGAGGATTCAGGGGGGCCTGTGGTCCTTTGTTTGAGGGGGGGATTGTTGGGTTGCAAGGGTGCAAACATAGTCTCACATCTAAAGCACATGGAAAAGATCATGGGGTTAAAAGGATGGAAAGTATCTCCATTGGCATGAGGCCTTTTGGGAGAGCCCAAGAGCAAAGCCATGAGCGCTTAGGCCCAAAGTGGACAATATCATGCTATTGTGGAGATACATGTATTCTTTTGGACCCAACA
>NW_027429999.1:0-1635 GCF_044706935.1 Curcuma longa | reverse complement strand
CAGAATTCAATCCCAATTGTCCGCACCTGGTACACCTAAACAGAATGTCACGACCCGAGAGATAGCCGTCCGAAAAATTTTGACAGCACCTCCCCAGTATCCCTGACAATTCCCTGAATACAAACAATATATATACTCGGCCACATGCAACCGGAAATATAGACTACACGTCCAATCACACACACACAGATACATAACAGGTAACGAACTCTAATTATAAGGCCCACACAGCCAAATGCTACACATGTACTAAAACCAAAATGCACAAGCGGAAAGATAACAATTGCAACTATTAAATCACGAGAAAGCCAACAACCGTGTATAAAGAAATCCATACGAGATATAAAACCACACAAGGGAAGACCGCGACAAGAACCACACCAATGCATATAACTTGTATACAACCATATCGAATGTAACAATTGTTAATACAACCTTATCGAACTACTACTAAAAGAAATAAATCTAAATCTACCAATTCTTCTGATGTGAGATGGCGCAGCTGGCAGATCCCTGCATCATCTGTAAGCTTCTACCTGGTACCTGGGAAGACAGAAAAATTCCAGGGTCCAAAGGTGTGAGTACAAAACTCAGTGGGTAATAGAGACAGATAGTGCATGAAGAGATAAATAAAGATAACAAGGATACATACCAAAGTTCAACAAGATATCATAAATAACTCTGCAGGTGGTAATCACTAGGATAGTCTCACGTAAAGCACCATATGAATGACATGTCAAACAAAATGCAACAATCAAGAATCAAACAGATAAGAAATCAAATGCAGGATCAGTACAATCCAATACATATATATAACATGCACATGATGTGCGTATGCATGATGCAACTGCCCCACACGCTACAACACTCGTGCAAGCATCTGAGACTGGATATGGCCGGGATCGGGGGATCAGTACTCCTCGCCCTACAACAAAGTAGTCCGGTGATCCAAATCGAGGGATCAGTGCTCCGCGTCCGGTGATCCCATATCCTATAACCGATATCTGTCCTCTAATACTCTCCGATTACCACCCCTAACCGGTGTCGGGATCAGATCATCGACTCGGCTGCGTACATTCCCATACAGCCATCGACTGCGTACACTGCCATACAGTCGACATCAATATGATGGAAGTAGAGATCAAACCACCTATATCAATATACTACTAAAGCGAACTATAGACACGATAAACCCACATCATTGGGATTTACAATCGTTATCCAGCGTCATGATGAGATGTTCATTTCATAGTCATTAGCACCTACCAGGCTAATCAATAAGTGTAGGTATAGGTCATAATGATCTCAAGTATCATAAGGAAAGAACTATAACAATAATAATCACAAATGTCATATCCAAAGTAGAAGCACAGTCAGGAATATTAATCCACGGTCAACGGAAGTAAGGTCAAGCAAGAGATAATCATGAGTACAACCAAAGTATTCAGATGGTAAGGAACAAGAGTACGATAAGGCATATAATCAACAATAATAGAAAGTAACATACACTGGGAAAGAAATGAACCTGTGTTGACCAAACACAGGGATTACCCACCTGATTGACGAATCGTCGTAATAAGAATATCTCTGTACCAATCACGGTCCTGAAATTTACAAATACAATACTACTAAGTA
>NW_027429998.1:0-3114 GCF_044706935.1 Curcuma longa | reverse complement strand
TGATGAGAAGCCTTGAGGTTGTGGATTGTTTTACTTGGATTTTCTTCAACAAACCAATTGCAAAGCAATCAAAGAAGTAGGATTGAACTTGTGAAGCAAGATCAGCAAATTCAGATTTGTGCCAAGTTGTTTAGAGGAAGTTTCAATCTAATCGGTTGATGAATCACATTAGGACCTACTCCATTCAACTGTTTCCTAAACAACAAATGGAGATTCAATGTTCCAGAATCGTTGATGGCAGCAAAGAAACAAAATCAGAAAAAAAACAGAAAAAAAAAAGTGGCATCAGAAAACAGAAAATGCAGTTTTATTAGCTTTTTTCAGCCACTTTGAGAAATTTTTATGCTTCTTACTGATGATGAGCTCGGATTTCACGGAAATTTGCATGGCTATTAGCCTCATCAATCAAGCTTCATGATGCAAAAAGAATGGAGGCAAAAGAGCAAGAAACAAGAAGAGAAAAGCAAGATTTCGTTTTGAGAAAAAAACAGTTTTCAGCTTTGATTTTCAGCCATGTTCTCTAATTTTGCTGCTACTAATCCGAATCTGGATTTCACGAAAATTTTGCATGGATATTAGCGTTATCAATCAAGCTTCATGATGCAAAAAGAATGGAAGCAAAAGAGCAAGAAACAAGAGAGAACAAGCCAAATTTCAGATTCAATTTCAGTAATTTTCAGATTTAAACGCGCCAATGATACATTGAATTTGCGGATTCGTGTGAACTGAATTTTGATGTCTGATGATTGGATGCTATTTCTTATCTCTTGTGAAATCTAAATGTGAAAGGATTGAGCTTGATTCAAAGGAAAATATGAAAATGACACATTTGATGAGTTTTGAAGAAAAGAGAAAAGAAGAGAAGGAGTTTGTATCAAGGAATGGAAACCAAATGGGTTTGACTCAGAATTGATTCATGAATCTGAATAGAACATGGAAACAAATGGAATGCAAAAGAAAGAAGTTAGGAAGGAAGGGCAAGGGTTCATTGATTAGCATTTAACTATACCCATGTCTACCACCTCACTCACTCTTTTCTTGAAATCCTTTTCTCTTGAAATTTCTTTCTAAATTCTTATTTCATCTATTTCAGTTCATGATTCCTTTGTTCTTCAATAAGCCTAGTATATGTGGATTCCAAATCATGAATGGTAGTGGAGAGTAGAAAACAAGCAAGCCTATGGAAATGCATGAAACCTAAGTTGCTTGAGTGAGCTCCATTCCCTTTTGATCATGAATTAGAATTAGGATGAGAGCCACTGATTTATCTATTGAAAACAACCTCGTGAGATTCAGTGTGATGCATTTTTCTCAATTAGTCATGAAAGGTGAAACTTACTATGCGGTTAACCAAATACAAGGGTTAGTCCATGGATTTAAGTTTTTGAGACTTTACAAGCTTAGATAATTTTCTTTTAATTGTTTCTAATCATGATTGAGGATGATCTAGGGGGGTACGACCTTAGTTTATTTTATTGACTTGAGCGGGACGCTCAAGGGTAAGTGTGGGGGAATTTGATGAGTTAGGATTTTTATGCACTTTATCGATTCAATTTTGGGTTCTTTCATGAAAATAAATTGCTTAATGATTTAATTTGATTATATTTGTGATATATTGCATAATTTGAGGCTTGATTATAATTTTCATGATTTAATGGCGAATTTTACATTAATTGAGTTTAATTGATTGTAGGACTCAAATTGAACCAAGATCGAGCTCAACCATGATCGAATCGAGCCAAGATTGACCCAATTGATCGATCCAACTTCATGAATCAAGACTCAAGTGCGATTAGGATGGAACCCATGCGAACCGGAGCCAATTTGGAGCTAAATTGAGTGAATTTGATTGAAATGGGCTAACTCAGACTCAAGTCAGGCTAACCGAACCCACTGCTACAGTACCCAAGCTTTAATGAGAAAGCTACAGTAACCTAAAAATCGCGGTTACTGTAGCACTACTGTAGCATCCAGCAGCGCCGCCGATCTTCTTCGTTTTCCTTCGTTTTTCTTCCTTTTTCGATGCGGTTTTTTTAGGGAAGCTCGGATTTCTTCATTCCACATTGATCTCCAGATTCCAGAGGGTGATTACAAGCTGTTTTCGGCGTCAATCGGGATCGGAATCGGCTGGTGAGGGTCTCGCCATTGCTCGGTTCCGCCGCTTGGATTTCAGCTGGGTTCTTCGGATACCACCAATCGGAGCAACCAAGATCGTGAGGAGGGGTTCTCCAAGGGTTCTTGAGGACTCCGGAGCATCAAATTGCAAGCAATTTCGAAGATTTTCAGCTGGATTTTCAGAACCTGATTGGCTCTGTTCTTGGCTTTGTTCGGCGCAACGAGGAGGAGGGTTTCTGAGCTGCGTTCGTCGGAGCTGATTCAGAGCAAGCTGAGCCAAGATTTAGAGCTATTTCTCTGGGATTTCTGATCATCTATCAGGCCTTGTGTGACGGCAAGGAGGAGATTGAGATGGAAGGGAGAATTCGAGTTTTTGATTTCATTATCTGAAGTTTCTGTTTTAGTTTTAGTTTCTGATACTATACTGTCTTTAGTTTCAGATTTTGCCAAATTCGATTTTGAAACATCTTGTTTGTTCAATGGAGTTGTTAACGAATCTTGAATTCAAATGGCTTGTTTAATTTATCAATTAGTGTAGTTGAACTCCATCATCTGATTTCCATTCTGAAATTTACTGTTTCTTGCCAATTTCATGCCATTTGATAGGTTTGCTAGGTTTAAATTTTGATTTAAGCATTTATGGTTTCAATAGCTCGGTTTTTGATTGTTTGATTCAACTCCACTTGAATTTAGATTTCATATGGTCAACTTAGTTTCATGTAGCTTGCATTAGGTTTAGCTCGGTTTAATAGTTTCATTTTTAGGTTAGTGACTTGCATTTTTCATATACTTGCTAATTTTGAGTTACATTTCATTTTTAAACTCCAAAACCCCATTTTCATTGAAAACCCCAAAAAGAACGACACCCAAGCTTGAATTAAACGGTTTTCTACTAGTCCTTGGAAAAATACGACTCGAGGCCCCTATACTTGCTTGCTTGTATTTATCATGGGTTTTCGATAAAATTTAAAATTCTAATTTGCAACCCTACTCGTGACA
>NW_027429997.1:0-3503 GCF_044706935.1 Curcuma longa | reverse complement strand
GTTGGGTTGCAAGGGTGCAAACATAGTCCACATCTAAAACACATGAGAAAGATCATGGATTTAAAAGGATGGAAAGTATCTCCATTGGCATGAGGCCTTCGGGGAGAGCCCAAGAGCAAAGCCATGAGGGCTTAGGCCCAAAGTGGACAATATCATGTCATTGTGGAGATACAGGCATCCTTTTGGACCCAACAATTGGTATTAGAGCGAGGCCGCTCTTCACCGGACTAACCGCCGGATGAGCCATGATCTAGATCTAACCATGTGCTTTGAACCTTAAAAACAAAGGAAGTAGGGGAGGCTCGGTCATCAGGGACATGGGGACCGACAATGAGGACATGGCAGCACGACCATGTAGACATGGCAGCCGGACCATGAGAAATGGCAGCCGGACCATGAGGGGCATGGCAGCCGGACCATGAGGACATGGCAGTCGGACCATGAGGACATGGCAGCCGGCCCATGAGAAATGGCAGCCGGACCATGAGAAATGGTAGGGGAGCTTCCAGTGGTCCTTTGTTTGAGGGGGGGATTGTTGGGTTACGGGGTTCAAACATAGTCCCACATCTAAAGCACATGGAAAAGATCATGAGGTTAAAAGGATAGAAAGTATCTCCATTGGCATGAGGCCTTTTGGGGAGAGCCCAAGAGCAAAGCCATGAGGGCTTAGGCCCAAAGTGGACAATATCATGCCATTGTGGGAGGGCTTGACTAGTTGCCTTATGTGTAGCTTTAGTTTGTTTTCCTTGTTGACAAGCATTACAAATTTTGTTTTCTAAATTTATTAAGGTTGGTAGTCCTTGTGTGTGGCCCAATCTTCTGTGTCACAACCTAGTTTCCTCTTGCTGTGTTAATAAACACTTGTTTGAGGATATTGGTAGGTCAATATTGTAAACATTATTTTTCCTAACCCCAGTTAACTTAACTCCTGGGTTTTCTATATTTTCTATTAGACACTTTGACTTGGTGAACCTAACTGTGTAACCTGAGTCACACAGCTGACTTATACTAAGTAAATTAAATTTAAATTTTTCAACCAATAATACTTTCTTAATTACAAAATTTGAATCTAATTCTATGTTACCTGAGCCGATTACCTTTAACTTTTTGTTGTTTCCGAAGGCAACGGACCCCAAGTTTTTGAACTTGAGTTTGGTGAATTTTGATTGATCTCCAGTCATATGTCTGGAGCAACCGCTGTCCAACATCCAGTTGTCCAATTTCTTGTGTTCCTATATAACGAAACACTTAGTTGGATTTTATGGATTTTGGATTGATTTGGTGATTTTAATGTAAGTTATTAAAGTTTAATTAAGTTATTTTTAAAGAAATTAGTTTTAAGTTAATTAATTTTGAAAAAATTTTTAATTAATTAATTTTTGAAAAATTTTAAGTTATTAATTTTGAAAATAATATTTAAGTTAATTAATTTCAAAATAATTTTAAGTTATTAATTTTGAATTAAATTAATTTTTTAAAATAATTTTTAAGTTAATTAATTTTGAAATAATTTTTAAGTTAATTAATTTTGAAATAATTTTTAAGTTAATTAATTTTGAAATAATTTTAATTTAATTAATTTTAATTTTGAAATAATTTTTAAGTTAATTAATTTTGAAATAATTTTTAAGTTAATTAATTTTAAAATAATTTTAAGAAATAATTTTAATTTAATTAATTTAGGTAGAATTATTTTTATTTGTTAGGTTATTATTTTTATAATATTATTACCTATTCATCTCACCCAGTCTAGATGATCAATCAGTGATCCTATGGGTTCATTGTGAGATGATTTTTCAATTTTATCTTGGTTTATTGTGAGAGGTATCTATATTTGATTAACCTTGAGTTAGATTCAGGTTTAACCGTCAATTGATTAAATACACATTTCAAAAATTGATCTCCAGGCCGTGGCGAGGCACAGAGGCCTTCTTGGATATCGGAGCAACGACCACTTTCTAAGACAAGATCAACTTAAGAAATTATGTATTTAACCAACTTGTTGATAAACCTTGGTCTAACTAGTCTAGGATGTGGCGAGGTAGCTTCGGTCAGTTCGGTTTGACTAAGTGAGTCAATTCAGGTACTCCTTACCCTTCTTGATCACTTAACCTAACTTCCCTGACGTACTATCATCTCGCCCCACCCTGGTACTAGGTTGGCAAGTATTAATCAAATAGTTCATCCTTAGTCTAACCTAATTTTCTATTGTAGAAAAATAAATCTAGGTTAAACATGTAATCAAACAAAGAGATTTGGTTCCCCCGGGATCGTGCCCCTTGATTGGTCGAATCAAGTGAACCTGATCCTTGGGAACCAAGTATTGGTTCAGTCCGACTGGATTAACCAGTCGCGACTTCGAAACCCACGCTTGGACTCGTGTTCGGTTTCTACGTGTAAGTGCAATGAATGACCTATTCTTAGCCGCATACCCGATGCCTGATCGATTGTATCCAGCCTTCTGCGATCCAAGCATCATATCCAGATACTTGGACCCGGAGGTGAATCATTCAAGCGATCTTCTGAGCTCACCTACTTGAGTCTTCAGTTGAGCATTTTCTTCCTCGAGTTGAACTCGAGTCAAATCCTCAACCGATTCGCTCTGAGTCGGTGGCTCAGGGTTGACTTTCTCCTTGAGGAGTACTAACTCCTCTTGGAGTGATTCAACCAAGGCATCAGCCTTAGCTAGTTTTTTACGCTGTCCGAGTCGTAGTCACTCCGGTTTGGTTCGGTTCCTCGTTCGATTCTTCGGAAGATGATGTTGGGGTGTATACTAAAAGCCTAGCTTTTGTATAAACATCTATCTTGAAATAATATGAAATAAGAATCACATTGGTCAAATTTCTGCATTTTATATAATGCAGTTATCCACTTAATTTATATTGTAGATAATATGGTGTGTGGTGTCACACACAGAAGATCATGTTATCAGTTCCTTATAAATTATAAATAGTAGCTCACAACCCAGATGGATAGGGACAAACCATTGAAGTGGTTGTAGTGTAATTGGTATTAGTTTATCTTCACTATTAAATTACACTAGTACACTTTGTGTGTATTAAGCAGGACCGTTTAAGGTCGTTCGATTTATACTGACTATATAATCGAACTAGATCTCAGTTATCATGGATGTGCATGCTCTTAATCCCAATATAATAACAAGCACATATACTTAGTATGTATTTCTTTGATTCATCAAAGGGTGAGATTTATCTCGTTAATCAAGAGACCCGATGAATTGGGAGATAATGCTATGTATATGGTGTGTTGTTGATTATAAAAGGAAACTGTGTCCTATAATCTAGGTTGATGATGTCCCCTTGAGGACCTCATAAGGATTATCATGTAAACCCTACAGGTGGACTTAGTTTCGCATGATAATAAGGTTGAGTGGTACTACTCTTGGACTCAAGAGTTAATTAATTGAGTTGTTAGTAATTCAATTAATTAATGCATATTATAAGAAGGAGCCCATATTATAATATGAGATTGGTGCGGTAGTT
>NW_027429996.1:0-1956 GCF_044706935.1 Curcuma longa | reverse complement strand
ATAAGTAACGGATTGCCTTGGAGTAAGAAGGGCGGTCGTTACACAAGTTGGGCATGATTAATATCTATGCTCCAACTTGAGGGGGAGTGTTGGTTAATATTAGTTATATTTATTAGAATAAATATTATAGAATAGGTCAATAAAACTCCTATATAAATAGGGGTTTGTATCTCTAATGAAATATAATTTTTTGGATTACTTTGGCTAACAATACCTTTTAGCTTCGAAGAGGATGGTCCAATAGAAGTAACAACAAGTATACCACCATTCCTAGTCTTAACAACATTCTCAGCATTTTGGAGTTTCTTCATCAGCTCTGTCAGAGACATGTTCAACTTATTTATATTATAACCGACCTTGAACTATGAGAACATTTTGAGGAGAGTCTCCAAAGCCATGCCAACCTAAATCTCTGATTTAATCTCAACCTCTAAAATCTCATCCATGTTAAAGTAAGCGATCAGTGCAAGCATACGATCTCTCACATGTTAGATTTGACGATCCCAACATCACAAGCATCCTAGGTTTCATGCACATGTTCATGATAGACCTAATAAATGTTTGGCATGCTTGACGTCCTTGATGCTTCAACATTTGTTGAACATTTTTCAATATCTTAGTGATACTTTCCATATTTTGATCTTTCTACTATATATAGTAGATTTGAGATATAGATTCTAAAATATAGCAATGGAACATTACATCAAAATTGATGCATTTGTCATAAGCCTCCTTTTGTTCGGTCATGGACTTTGCCATTGACATCTTATAAATTACGGACCGAGTTTAATTAACGTAAATTTATGATTTTTGACAGCGAGAGCGATCATTAAATTACATTTTCAATGAATATATATATTTCTAACCATTTGATTTTTAGTAAAAACTAATGATCCATAAATTTTCAGATGTTTTCCTAAAAGAAAATAAATTTATAATGAGCTTTGCATGTATTATGCACGAGTAGACCCAAAACTACAATATAATTATAACCTAAAACTCCAAAATAATAAATATACTCCTCTATAACAAGTAAACGTGATTTATAGTTAGATTCCCCACTAAATTCACTATATTTAGCATCTCATGTAATATTTATTTAGCTTTGTTTGATTTTGACTATAATTGATATTACTCGAATATTTTATAGGAAGTCTTTACTATTGGAATATAATCAAAAAAGTTTTACATTAGAAATACATGGAAAAGATTCTGAGATTATAAGATAAAAGATATCTCATTAGTATGAGACTTTTTGGATAAAGTCCAAAAATAAAATTATAAGAGTGTAGATCTAAAGTGGACAATATCATACCATTGTGGAGATATATATGGATTTGGATTCCATTGGATTTAATAGTAATATCAGAGTAGGTCCATGGAGCTGCTAGTAAAGAATCCAAAGTCAACTAAAATAGTAATCAAAATAATTCAACCCTCCTATAAAAACACCAATTAAATTGACATGAAGGGAGGCCATAGACTTACTAAAATAATACATTTTCTCTTACTTAATATCTTATTAATTAATTGAGTTTTGAGTAATTTTTAAAATAGTTCAATTGTTAATCATAATATTTTTTATATTAATTAAATTAGGGGGGAATAAATATTAAAAATATGCATTGTAGTATACTTCCGTGGTGTGTGAGATCTATGCGATATCATAAATTAATTAAAGTAACAAAAGATAATAATTAAAATAAGAACAAATTATAATCCATCACATGGTAAAATTATAATACTATTTAATTGAGCCATAGGTTGACCAAATTCTTTAATCCTCATTTATAATTATTCAGATTTTTAATTTTCTTTTTGTTTAGTGTAATCACCACCATCCACTCTCCCCGCCACCGCAGCTGATCAAATGTATAGGGAAACCCTAGGACATCACCACCACTAGACTACGACGATGTCTTGATTTGCTTTTGGAAGAATATATATATATATATA
>NW_027429995.1:0-1098 GCF_044706935.1 Curcuma longa | reverse complement strand
ACATTATGAATAGCTGCCATTTCTGGAGGTAACTCAAGCTCATAAGCCACCTTACCAACCCTATTCAGAATTTTGTATGGTCCCACATATCGCGGACTTAACTTCCCTTTCTTTCCGAATCGCATAATCCCTTTCATAGTACTCGGAGAAAAACCAGGTCTCCGACATTGAACTCCAAAGGCCTCCGTCGTTTATCAGCATAATTCTTCTGACGACTTTGGGCAGTCTCTATACGTTGGCGGATATTCTGTATCGCCTGAGTGGTATCATGTATGAAATCCGTCTGAATTCCCATTTCTTTCTTTTCACCACCTTCGAACCAACAGACAGGAGATCTGCATTTCCTTCCATACAAGGCTTCATAAGGTGCCATGCCGATAGTAGCTTGATAGCTATTGTTATAAGCGAATTCCGCTAAACATAAGTATCGACTCCAGCTTCCTTTGAAATCCAAGGCACAAGCTCTTAACATATCCTCTAGTATCTGGTTCACCCTTTCTGTTTGTCCATCTGTTTGAGGGTGAAAAGCAGTACTGAACTTTAGCTTCGTGCCTAAAGCCTTATGAACACATTCCCAAAACTGTGAAGTAAATCGACCAGTATATTTAAACTTTTCTACATTTTTAAACTCATATTTCATCCAATTTGATTTGTAGGACAGCTTGATCATCAAGGCTTAAATGACACATCAAAGGCTAAGTGGAACATCATGATCAAGACAATCTCAACCCTTCATTAGAGATAGACTACTAAAGACAAGGATGATGCCTACAACCAATCTGAACCATACATCTAAAAAAATGGAAGGTTGAGAAAAACAAGATAAAAGGAGAAGAAAGAACACACACAAACCCTAAGCCCTAGCCACCACTCACGCTTCAGCCCTCCACTCACGAACACACACCCCACTCACGCACAGCCACTTTCTCACTTCCACTCCACTCACGTCCACTCCCACAAAGCCTCCACTCACCTCACGCCACCACCCAAAAACCTCCACTCACGCCCTCTCTCCACACACATCTCCACCACCGAACACAATATCTCATTAATCTCTCATCAACCACCCAAACTCCATTCACGCTACAGCCCCCAACG
>NW_027429994.1:0-3948 GCF_044706935.1 Curcuma longa | reverse complement strand
TGTAACACCCGCATTTTTTCCTTCAATAATTCTTTGATATTAATGAATGATAGCTTAGAGGAAAATTTAGTAGAAATACTAAATGGACCTTAATATTTAAATAGGCTCCTACCCTTAATGGACCATTAGTAGGATTTTTCCTAATGGGCTCTATGGGTTTAATGTTTTTCATAATAGGCTTTTCTCTTATATGGGCTAGCCAATGACAAAAAGAAATGAAAATGGGCCTTAAGGAATAGATAACTTTAATGGGCTTATCTCATGTGGGCTTTGCCTAAAATAAAAAGAAAAAGAATGGAGGTGCCAAGGATTGAACCTTGGACCTCAAGGAAATGGCAAGCCTAGGAGAAGCATGAGGTAACCACAAGGTCTAGCAAGTTTTTGTTATGAAAATGATAGGGGACATGCTACTTAAGGTTAAAGGTACATGAAGGGGCACATGAACAAGTGAAGAGACACCTTGTTGCCTTTACTTCATGATTTATGGGAATTTAAGGGAGGAGTTGCAAAGTGGAGTTGTAACTCCCTTCCCCACTCTCCTTTTAATCCTCTCCTCTCACTGAAATTCCCTTCTCTTCTTCCATTTTCCTCACCGAAACCACCCTCTCCCTCTCTCATTTCTTCCTTTGGCCGAGAGCTTCTTGGAAGCTACCTCCATCAACAAAGCTCACAAGGCAAGGGAAAGGGATCTAGGAAGGCTTGGAGGATCTAGGAGAACAAGGAAGGAAGAACCAAGGAGATTTCAAGGCTTCATCTTCTCTTTTCTTTAGGGTATAAAAATTTCTAAAGACCTAGGTAAGACTCCCCTCACCTTGCAACATAATTGCTCTATGTTGATGTTTCCATGAATTTCTAATGTTTATGTGTTGTTGTTGTAAGAGCATGAAGAAACCTTTCTTGATGTTTCGGTCAAATGAAAAATCTAGGATTTTAAAGTGTTGTTTCAATCTAGTATGGCTTAATATATGTTTAATGAACTTTTATGTTGATTTAGAGTTTATGAAGTTAAACCTAACTCATGTTGTATATTTTTAGAGTTTCGGCCATGGTATGTTTAGGGTTTCAAAGTTATGTTTTTGACCATGCTATGTTTGCAAAAGATACATGATGATGTTTTATGAGGGTTAGTTTTTCATGTGGATAAATCTAGGGTTTTCATGCTATGATAGGTTATAATTAACGAACTCCGAAATTGATCTTGTCTAGGAAGGGGTGGTTGCTCCCATATCCAAGAAGGCCTTTGCCTCGCCATAACCTGGAGATCAATTAGGAATTAGTTTTTTATACAAGCATGATTAGATAGGAAATTAGAATTAATTATGAAAGCATAAATAAGGAATTCAATAATTGATTTTGTCTAAGGTTCGCCTGGAAATCAATTTATTGAATTAATTATTAATGTGATCATAATTTAAAATCCTCAAAGTAAAAACTAAGTGGGAGAGGGATTCTTCGAATCCCGCGGTCTCCATTACTGGTTTGTAGGTGATGCATACAGACTTGCGTGCTGGCTTAGACCTTCCTCCCCAACGGATGGGTCTGTATGCGGATCACCAGACAAACTTCCTAAGGGATGGTTATAGGAAGCTACTTAGCTCGCGTATACGTCCACACTAACGTGGCATACGTAACCCTAAGTAGTGGACTTAGTACCAAGTAATGGTGTACACTTAGAATGCAGTTAATAGTAAACGTCCACACTAACGTGGCTTGCTATTAAATGTGCATGACCAAAGTAGGACCAACTATTAATTTTATTGGTCATAAAGATAGGTTGACCAGATAATAAAATTAATGGGTAAAACCTCCTTTTGCGAATGTTTGAGTTAGTATACGTCCACACTAACGTGGCATGCTAATTCTTCGGTGCTTGAGGTGTTGGTGAATTTAATTATATTGTTTTGAGGAATCAATATAATTTTAAATTCGAATATTTGACCAATGGTTATTTTCATGATTTTTCAGGAAAATGGCCTTCAACCCACTAGCTGTCATACTAAAAGAAAACAAACTTACTGGTCCCAACTACATAGATTGGAAAAGAAATCTGGACATAGTGTTGACTGCAGAAGAGTACAAGTTTGTACTCCAAGTGGAATGTCCACCTGCCTACTGAAAATTCTAGTGAAGAGGAAAAGGAGAGTTATGATAGGCTTCCGCAAGTGCACGGAATGTCGTCAAGTAATAAAAAGATCGAATCCACAGGGACCGTGGAATTACTTACTATACCTAGCACAGAAAGGTGGAGAGAAAACTGTTCATGAGTTGTGTGGGGGAGATGGGAGTGTTCTAAAGTGCTTTATCCTAAAAGTCAGAGAAAGGGATCGACTGTGACACTGATGGGTGAAGCGATCCTAGGATTTCGGACTCCTCAGAGAATGGATTAATCGACTTGGATCCTCTACCTTTCCTCAATAACTGTTCAATTGTAGGAATGTCAACCAAATTATCCAATTCAACCTCGTCAGGTATCCTCGAATTAAATCATTGGGTTTCTTACGTCACTCGCTATTGGTTCGAAACGGTTCTAGAAGCCCGGTTCAAGGTCTGCCCGTGTCACTCAGGCGCCCCGGAAATACTAAAAGAACCCTATCCACTGTCACTGGATATCCTTTTACAGATCTCTCCCCAATAACGAATGACCGCTAACTATCCCTCATAGGAATTCAACTATGTATTAGGAAACCCCTCGGAATCTCGCCCGGTTCAAGGTCTGCCCCTTTTACAGAGCGCCCCGGTATACGGCCTAATGACTCCCCAATTCATAGTAAATCCCTACCCTCATGGATTCACACAACATAAGTTATCATCAATGCACAAGCACAAATCCACAAAGCAATGCACAGTATTTCATAGAAAACGGTAGATTATCAAATCCAAATACAATCATCCATTACATCTGATTTATCCTACATCCTAGAATCTAGGGAAATCTACTCCATATCGAGGAGAATACAAACCAAGAGATAGAAGAAATACATCTTGTTCCCAAATGATAAACGAAGAATTGCAGGAAACTAGACTTATCTTCTTCCTCGGAGTGAAATCTCTGCGTAGATGGGATGAAGGTGGTCTGGAGCAGTCGGATCGGTGATGGATCGTCGAATCTCCTCCGAAATAGGCGTCGGCGGCTCAAGAACAACTCCGGTGGCTCTCCAAAGTCTCCCCCCTTTGCTAGGTCTCCAAAGAGACCTATTTATAGTGCAGGGTTCGGTAGCAGCTCGCCTCCGTGCACACGGCCGTGCCTGGAAGGCACGGCCTTGTGTTGGCTTCCGGCACAAGGTAAGGCACGGCCGTGCCTTGTGGGCACGGCCTGAAGTTGTGAAGTCTCGGATCAGGGGCACGGCCGTGCCTCTTAGGCACGGCTCAGACTTGTCCTCCTTCTGTTTGAGTACACGGCCGTGCCTGGGAGGCACGGCCACACACTGGCTGGAGCTGGATGGCTGGACACGGCCGTGCTTATTAGGCACGGCCAGCTGCTTGGGCGCTTCTGTTCTTGCACACGGCCGTGCCTGTGAGGCACGGCTTTCAGCTGAGGCTGGCTCCATTGTGAGGACACGGCCGTGCTTTGGAGGCACGGCCATGAACTGGCTTGGTTCTGTTTTGAAGCACGGGTGTGCTTTTGACACACGGCCTCTGGCTGATGCTGAGGGGAATTTGGCACACGCCCGTGCCCATTGACACACGGCCAGAAGTTGAATAGACATGGCCGTGCCTATGAGGCACGGCCCTGTCTTGCCTGATCTTCAATAATACTCCGTTTTGCCGTTTTCGCTCCATTTTCCACCCTGAAACATGTAAAAGCACGAGCAGATCTCCGAACTAGGAAATGTAAAATATATGCCTAAATGCATGAATATGGGATGCAATATACATAAGAATAAAGCAATGAGCTCAGAAAGATGTGCAAATAAAGCATGAAAACAGGTATACATCCTATGCACATCA
>NW_027429993.1:0-2528 GCF_044706935.1 Curcuma longa | reverse complement strand
AAGCTAAGTGCAATGTGCCAATTTTGGATTTTTGAAGGGTTTTATGGATCTTCTTTAAGTTTCATCAGCTGATCTATATTGCTGGAAAGTGCTAAGATTGGGAAGCTATAGAGCTCAGAAGTTATGCTAAGTTGTAAGTAACTTTATTGTTGAGCAAAAGTTGAGAAATAAGGATTTGAAACACAAAAGCTCAGAATTTTTCAAGCCAAACTGCACTTGTCTTGGAATGATGTTGTTGAACTGAGATTCCATTTTCTGGAGAATCTAAATTCTGGAATTGAGTCAAAGTTTTGAATTTGAAGCTGGTAGGAGTTTAAATTTTGGACAATGATGATAAAAGGAAGTGTTAGAAGTATCACAAGAAATGGTACAAGGTTGAGTTTCAAGTCACTAAAATCTGAAAATTCTGAATTCAGCTCTGATCAATTACAAGCTGAGTTCAACCCTTTTTATTTCAGTGCTAAAGGAGAGGCATTATTGAGAATAGCTTCTGAAAACTGCAACAAATCAGATTTGAAATGCAAGCTGAAAACTAATGCTGGAAATCTGGAATCAAAGCTGGAAATCAAGAATCAAAGCTGCAACAAATCAGTTGAAGCTTATTGGAAGAAGTAGGATTGAAATACAAGAAATTATGGAAGCAAACCAGATTTTAAATGCATCAGATCAGATTATGGAAAGAAAACAGAATGGAAAACAGAAAAAAATGGACCAATTTCAGAAAAAAAAAGTTTGTGCCAAGTTGTTCAGAGTAAGTTTCAAAATCTTGGGAAGTTGATGAATACCAATTAAAGCTAATTCAATTCAAGCAACTTCAGATGAAACTACAAGTTGAAAAAGCAATCTGCAGTCTAATTTGTCAGCCCACTGATGGCAGCAATCTGAATTTCACAAAAATTTTCATGGATATTAATCAAAAGCTTCATGATGCAAAAAGAATGGAAAAATAGAAAAGAAACAAGAAAGAAAAACAAGTTTTATTTTTCAAAAAAACAGTTTTCAGCTTTAATTTTTAGCCATGTTCTCTAATTTTGCTGCTACTAATCCGAATCTGGATTTCAGAAAATTTTGCATGGATATTAGCATTATCAATCAAGCTTCATGATGCAAAAAGAATGGAGGCAAAAGAGCAAGAAACAAGGGAGAACAACAAGATTTCGTTTTGAGAAAAAAACAAGAAACAAGAGAGAACAAGCCAAATTTCAGATTCAATTTCAGTAATTTTTAGATTTAAACGTGCCAATGATACATTGAATTTGCGGTTTCATGTGAAGTGAATTTTGACTTCTGATGATTGGATGCTATTTCTTATGTCTTGTGAAACCTAGATGTGAAAGAATTGGGCTTGATTCAAAGGAGAAATGCAAAATGGCACATTTGGGAGAGGTGATGAAGAAATAAAGAAAAGAAGAAGAAAAGAGGAGTTTGTATCAAGGAATGGAATCTCAAGAGTTTTGATCAGAATTGCTTCATGAATCTGAAAAACACACTTAAAGAAATGGTATACAAGAGAAAGAAATCAGAAAAAGGGCAAAGGTTCATTGATAGCATTTACTTATACCCATGTCTTCCACTTTCATGCACTTTCTTTTCTTGAATCTCTTTTCTCTTGAAATTTCATTTCTAAATTCCTATTTCATCCATTTCAGTTCATGATTCCTTTACATCTTCAATAAGCCTAATATATGTGGATTCCAAATCATGAATGGTAGTGGAGAGTAGAAAACAAGCAAGCCTATGGAAATGCATGAAACTTAAGTTGTTTGAGTGAGCTCCATTTCCTTTTTGATCATGAATTAGAATTAGGGTGAGAGCCACTGATTTATCTATTGAAAACAACCTCGTGAGATTTAGTGTGATGCATTTTTCTCAATTAGTCATGAAGGGTGAAACTTACTATGCGGTTAACCAAATACAAGGGTCTAATCCATGGATTTAAGCTTTTGAGACTTTACAAGCTTAGATAATTTTCTTTTAATTGTTTCTAATCATGATTGAGAATGATCTAGGGGGGTACAATCTTAGTTTATTTTGTTGACTTGAGCGAGACGCTCAAGGGTAAGTGTGGGGGAATTTGATGAGTTAGGGTTTTTATGCACTTTATCGATTCATTTTTGGGTTTTTACATGAAAATAAATTATGAAATGAATCAATTTGATTATATTTGTCCTATATTGCATAATTTGAGGCTTGATTATAATTTTCATGATTTAATGACGAATTTTTGCATTAATTGAGTTTTAATTGATTGTAGGGCTCAAATCGGACCCAATCGAGCTCAACCATGATCGAATCGAGCCAAATTGACCCAAATTGATCAAGCCACATGGAGGACATGACTTAGATCAAGCCTGATCAAAATCCCTGCAATTTTTTGGAAGGCCTAAGCTGCCCTAAAGCTCAGATCAAGTCTGCACCGCATCAGATCAAGATTGGACGGCCAGATTTATGTGATTAATCAAAGTATAAAAGCTATAGTTTTAATCGATGAACAGTGGCTCGCCGACACTGTTCATCGTCCCCGCGCG